>NC_090647.1:529838975-529946541 GCF_040937935.1 Hyperolius riggenbachi
CAACACTTAGCTGAATTTAGAAGCTTTTAAAACTGTCTTCTGCTCCTGGAACTGTGACTTTATCTTTGTTGCAGGAGCATTAAAATGCCAGTAGGCCTGAGATATATGTTGTTTTCTATATGGAAAGGCTGGACTCTAAGCAAAAAGGCTGAATACAAAGTGTAAAGAGGAACTCCAGTGAAAATAATAATAAAAAAATAATAAAAAAAAAGTACTTCGTTTTTACAATAATGATGTATAAATGATTTAGTCAGTGTTTGCCCTTTGTAAACTATTTTAAATCCCTGATTTATATTCTAACATTTATCACATGGTGACATTTTTACTGCTGGCAAGTGATGTAGCTGCTGCTTGCTGTTTTGGCAGTTGGAAACGGCTGTAAACAGCTATTTGCCAAGAGAACGTAATTTCTTTGTGGGAGGGGTTTCACCATATCAGCCATACAGCGCCCCCCTGATGGTCTGTTTGTAAAAAAGGAATAGATTTCTCATGTAAAAGGGGGTATCAGCTACTGATTGGAATAAAGTTCAATTCTTGGTCGGAGTTTTTATTTAAAGTGTGACGCCAGTAACAGAAAAGAGTAGGGATGGTCGGAAATCACAATTATGAATTCTGCAGAAATTCCAATTTCCACCCATGCCGGTAATCGATTCTGTGGATTTCCGATTTACAATATCTGATTTCCGAGGGGACTTTTTTGGGGGGTCATTTTTTTTTTTTACATTCTGTGATTGGCCAATTACTTTCAAGTTGACTCGGGAGTATTGGACCAATCAGAGAATGCAGAATTTTACTGCGGTAATTGGAATATCATGGACATTTTAGGCCAATCACGGTGAGTCATTGCTTCCCCGTCCGTTTCCTGATGGTACACTGCGCTAATAGCTGGAGGGGGAGTGCAGACCAAAGGACCCAGGTGAGGGAGGGGGGTCCAACCCGCCTTGCCACCGCTGTGCTCACTGCCCCGTTTCCTGCCATCTACCCCTCCAGCTCGGCGACCCCCACCCACGGTCAGGCGGACACACTGCCCCCCCCCCCCCCCACACACACACACACACCTTTACCCCCTGAGGAACCCGCCTCATAGGCGGCCCGGGGCTGCTCCTTACGATTAGGAGGACCTGGACCCGAATACACAGCAGCAACACACAGCAACAATAAATCTGAAGCATTGCTGCTGCAGTGAAGTCAAAGCCGACCAGCAGATAACCCCCAGCAAGCTGAATATCTGGAATAAAAACAGTCACTTGACATAATGCATTATTTACAATCACCTTGAGAGCTCCAGCTTTGTGGGAAACTCTGAATCAAAGATATTGTCTGACGCAGGAAATATAAAGGCGTGAGGCCTGAGCTTACGGCATATCTTACAGGAAAACTCATGTTTCTTATACGGAATTCCACATTTGTTATATGAAATCACGTTTCTGATATGAAATTATTGGCCAAATTCACAGAAGTTTGGTAAAGTTGCTGTGCGCAGAGAGCACACATCAATTATACATACACTCAAAACGTGTGTTGTGCAATTATGTGAGCGTTGTTAGACTAATGCATGCTATGTAAGTCGTGTAATGTACATTATGCTATCAATGGGTCACGCTAATTGCGCAACCGGCACTACGTTTTCAGTGTGAATAATGGCAAAATTGCCGCATGCGGTAACTTCAAAAGCGTATGTAAATATTACTGAATATTGCCTTTAGGCCCCTTTTATTCATGACAGGATTCGTATGCGAATTGCCTTGGTGCAAATTTGTGACCACTACAAGCGCTTACATTCCCCTTTCTTGTCGATCAATTTAATGGAACCCTATAGAGGTGCCAAATTTTTGCATGATAGTGGTGGTGGTGGGGGGATAGGCATCAGATAGGGTATTTGTGCGGGGGAAGAGAGGGGTGATTAGGGTTTAGGTGTCAGGAAGGGTGTTTGTGTGTGTGTGGGGGGGGGGGGTAGGGGCCGTTATGGTTAGGCATCAGGAATGGTGTTTGTTCGGTGGGACAGTTATGGTTAGGCATCACGAAGGGTGTTTGTTTAGCGGGACAGTTATGGTCAGGCGTCAGGAAGGGTGTGGGGGGGGGGGCGGTTAGGGTTTTGCATCAGGAAGGGTGTTTGTGCAGGGGGATGGTTAGAATTAGGCATCAGGTAGGCTGTTTGCATGAGGGGGGAGGGGCGGTTAGGATTAGGTGTCAGGAAGGGTATTTTTAGAAGGGGGGGTATTAGTGTTAAGCATCAGAAATGGTGTTTGTGTGAGGGGGGACAGTTAAGGTCAGGTGTCAGGAAGGGTGTTTTTGGGGGAGCATGGTTAGGCGTCAAGAATGGTGTTTGTGGGGGGGCATGGTTAGGGTTAGGAGTCAGGAAGATTGTTTGTGTGGGGTAATGGTGAGGGGTAGGCGTTAGGAAGGGAGTTTGTGTCAATGGGGATGGTAAGCCATCAGAAAGGGTGTTTGTGTGGTAGCATGGTTAGGGTTAGGCATCAGGTACGGTGTTCGTGTGAGGGCGAGGGCGGTTAGGGTTAGATGTAAAGAAGGGTGTATATGTGTGTGTGTGTGTGTGTGTGTGTGTGTGTGTGTGTGTGTGTGTGTGTGTGTGTGTGTGTGTGTGTGTGTGTGTGTGTGTGTGTGTGTGTGTGTGTGTGTGGGGGGGGCAGTTATAGCTAGGCATCAGGGGGAGGGTTCGGCGTGAGAATAGGCTTAGGTTTAGCTATAATAAAATATCGGTATTAAATACCAATATTATAGATATTACTGGGTGCTCTTATCTTCAAGCACCTTTTTGTAAAGTATGCCAATGGGCAGCCCCGTTTTTATGGGCGTGCAGTGCGCGCAATTGCCCGGGGCGCTGGATTGTTGCGGCAGGAGGGGGGCGCAGCGGCGGTGGGAGCGGGCATAATAGCAATAACTCACCTTCAGCCGAATAGCCAATCTCACTCAGCTTTAATGTACTTCCTTTTCTGGCATCTATCTCAGTAACCGCGCCCCCTGTGATTACATACCGCATGTCATCACAGGGGGTGTGGTTACTGAGACAGATGCCAGGAAAGGAAGGACTGTGAAGCTGCGTGGGATCGGCTATTTGGCTGAAGGACGGTGAGTTATTACTATTATGCCCGCTCCCACCACCGCTGCAGTCACTTACCTACCTAACCTATACTGGCACCTACCTATCTAACCTATACTGCAGTCACTTACCTACCTAACCTATACTGCAGTCACTTACCTATCTAAGCTATACTGCGGGAACCTACCTATCTAAGCTGTACTGCAATCACTTACCTACCTAACCTATACTGCAGTCACTTACCTACCTAACCTATACTGCAGTCACTTACCTACCTAACCTATACTGCAGCCACCTACCTATCTAACCAATACTGGCACCAACCTATCTAAGCTGTACTGCAGTCACCTACCTATCTAACCTATACAGCAGTCACTTACCTACCTAACCTATACTGTAGTCACCTACCTATCTAACCTATACTGGCACCAACCTTTCTAAGCTGTACTGCAGTCACCTACCTATCTAACCTATACAGCAGTCACTTACCTACCTAACCTATACTGCAGTCACCTACCTATCTAACCTATACTGGCACCAACCTTTCTAAGCTGTACTGCAGTCACCTACCTATCTAACCTATACAGCAGTCACTTACCTACCTAACCTATACTGCAGTCACTTACCTACCTAACCTATACTGCAGTCACCTACCTATCTAACCTATACTGCAGTCACCTACCTATCTAACCTATACTGCAGTCACCTACCTATCTAACCTATACTGCGGGCACCTAGCTAATTAACACATACTGGTGGCACCTACCTAGCTAACCTATATTGTAGGCATCTATACCTGGCTCCACGGTGGGGGGGGGGGGGGATTGGGATATTTTTACATCCTCGCCCTGGGTGAAATTTAGCCTAGAAACTGCCCTGCCAATGTGTGTTCACAATATGACCACTCCAAGTTGAGCAGCCCATGGAGGAAACCGTGGAGCTCAGCGAGAGAGACTGATGACCGGGTTATGGGAAGGTGTGTCTGACAAGTCATAACCACTCAATAATACCCTGCAATCAGCAACAGCTAAGAAAATTAATGCACAAATCAAGACACAAAATCAAAGCTCTCTCACCCATGCCCCCTACTCTCAAGAGTTTTCATTTTATTGTTAAAATGAATTGCTTGCAAATATGATAAAGGAAATACATAGTGTATTTAAAGAGACTCTGAAGTTTAAAAAAAAAACGCAGCATCCCCACGGTTGACTTAATCCCCCCAAAATACCCGGAAGATTTCGGCAGCGCTTCCTGGTAGAGGCAGTGCTTAGGGCTGTAGCGCTGCCTCTACTCCCGTCAATCTGCATGGATCACCGCCTCCTCGTGCCCACTCAATCTTCTTTCACTGAGAGGGGTGGGGAGAGGCAGCGATCAGCGCAGATTGACGCGAATGGAGGCAGAGCTACAGTGCAAAGATATGCCTTCTTCGGGCAGCAAAATCCAAGACTTTGAAAGTCGTTGATTTTTTACCCAGGGATTTCGGGGGATCAACTGAGTGTTCAGCTGCAGGGATGCAGCGTTTCAGGTGGGACATTAATACTTAAGAGTAATAGGAAATAAAAACTGCGTTTTTTTGAGACTTCAGATTCTCTTTAACAAAGAAAATGAGTCTTAAAAAATATCAATGCAGACCAGACCAGGAGTAAACAAAACAAAACCCAAAAGAAAGAGTAGCCTTACATTCCATTCATTCCTATTTGCCCGCCACAAGCCCCACCCCCATCTACCACTCCCAACAAGTCATCCCTCCTTACAACGCACTTCTAGGTAATACAACTGCCATAAACTGCCATAAACTTGTGTAACATTATCGCTACAACTTTAAGAAACTTATTCGTCTTTATCTAGCCACATGGCTTAGGCAGTGGTCATGCATGAGTGTGTGGAAAACAGAAAGTGTTTTTTCCTTGGACTAATCTGCATTGTTCGCCGACAGCCTATAGCCTACATTAATTGGCTTTGCAGACAGCAATGAAGTAGCAGTAGAGTATTGTATTTTGCTAGTCATCAGTAAAAGCAAAAAGTTTTGAATTAGGAGGATACCATTTATTTGCTAACTAAGCTTACAATTGATAAACCTTCTTCAGACTTAGGCCTCAATTCATCATTGTCTTTGAGATAAGTTTTTCCAGTTTGTTAAATTACCGAATTCGAAGTTTATCGATTTCTAGTTGTATTCATCAAGATTTTTCTGCATTCAGTGTGAATTCGATAAAATATCGGTAACCATTCGGTAACGTGTCGATATTTCCATTTTACAGCGGTAATTTAACACAAGGCCATAAGATTCCTATGGAAATGTGGGTAAAAGGCAGTCCTTTGAACACTACGTAGCAACATTCTGAATAGGGCTTAACACCTGGACCAGGATTCTGGAAGTGGCTTGGGACAATCCCACAATTTTGACAGCTGCGGCTTGAGAGGAGCCTTTTCCCCAAAAAATATAGTGCAGCTAGCAAATTAGTTAACCCTGGCACTGCCTGTGTTCTCTTACAAGATGATTCAAGAGAAATGCAGATGTCCTGTTATAGTAAATAAATCTATTCTCTTGCAAATTGATATGGTTCTACTCTAGACCTTATTCTTGCCCTTCTGTGTCTTTGAATCACTCTCAGCTGATACATAACCACTTCAAATGGCTCCATGTTCTCTGTCAGCAATGATCTGACAGGAATAACGACAGAGCAGTGAAGGAGATAACTAATCCTAAATATAACGCTAAACCACGCCCACTTTCATTTTCATGAATTGCACTTTCTTCCGTTTTATTACTGAATGATTACTGAATGCTTGCTAACAACTGTTGATAACTTTGATGAATCCTGAAATCAACTTATCAGGTTCGGTATTTTACCGAGCTGTCGGTAATTGATTCGATAAGTCTTGATGAATCAAGGCCTTAATACCTGATTTACCAATTGTAAGCTTACTCTTTGTCTTTTAAGTTAGCCAATAAATGGTATCATTCTGATTCAAAACTTCTTCGTTATACAGCAAAGACAACTTTATTGGTTAGATACAAGAAAATTGTTCTCAAAACAAGTGTATAATACACTTATTACCAGGTCAGACTCAAACAAATTCAAACCACTTAACAAATCCTTCCTATAAAGGTTATAGGTTCGTATACACGTGCAACTTTTCTGCCCAAACTATTGTTTAAACTTTGTCTGTTGGACAATAGTTTGGCATGTGAACGCGTGCCAAACGACTAGACGAGCAACAGATAGCAGTCGGTTTGCCCAATCTAACGGGCGGTTCAACTCATACGACTGTTGGACTGATATCGTGGAGTTGGCCACATGTGTACAAGTCATTTGAACGACTTGTACTTGTTTTGAATGCAGTCCGTCGTTCACTTGCTTGCACAGTATGCAAATGAGTTGGTCGTTCAGTTGTTTGGTGCACAGAAAATACAAGCCATGTAATCAATCATGTTGTCAGGTTGGTTGTACTAAAAAGTGGCACATGTGTACAAGCCTTGAAGCCTTTGACACAGCGTGTAGCCACTGTTTGTGTAAAGTCTGGGTCTACAGTCTACAATATTGTCCTGGCAATTCAGAAGGCTTGCAACAATCAATACAACCAACCAAATCAAAGCAATAACAGCTTAATTAGCTCATGAAGAGTACCTGTCTGCCATTCATCATTGTTATGCCATTTAGGCGACCTTTGTTACATTAATAAGTAGTGCCCATTTAGGTGTTACAATTACCATACATCCACGTCTTAATGGAACTAGCAGTAGTGCATAAGTTTCATAAAGCACTGTCAGCTAAAAATAGCTCCTTGGTGCCCCTAATCAACCAGGAACCTGCCTAGTTTGCCTATGCAAATATGAAATTTGCTGAAGAAATGGAATTGGTTAGAACGAATTGGTTAGAACTGGTTAGTTACTCGTCCCTATTTACACTTAAAAAATGATTAAGAAATACCTTACCGTGACAGTTGCCATCCACCTCTTCGTAGCCGACGCTGCAGACGCAGCGCCCGAGAGGTACAAGCCAGTCTCCGTCAGCTCCACAGTACAGTTTGGGCGTGTCCCTCTCCTCGGCGTATTTGATGCAGGATCCCCGTACTTCAACCAGAGACGATGAATCCACCCTCGGAATAGTGTCTGGGAACATAGCCAGGTTACGCACCATATACGGACACTTCTTGTAATAGACACGGACTGACACCAAAGCGATGCAAGCTCCAATGTCCTGAAATGCCAGGTAAAACCCCTTCCTGGTGATGGGCCCCACCTCTCGCACCTCCGTGTTGAGCTTCAGAATGCGGTCCCCCAAATCCATTTGTGTGAAGCTCTCGTCAGCAGCGATCGTGTCAATCTTACTGTACTGATTGGGCTTGAATTTCACTACGTGGGCGTCATCGGATTCCATGTAGTAAAGGTTGAAGGTCTCTTTGCAGGTCCCCACGACCCAAGGGATGCTGTTACAGTCCCTGAGTGTGAACTTCATCTCCACGAAGACCTTCTGTGCCGCATCCCTGGAGATCCAGTTGGTGCGGAGCCAGTTGTTCTGGTTTGCTTCCATCACGTTACACACTTGGTAAGTATGGATTGGTCGGTTATATTCATCCATTTCTGTGATGGCGTCCCACTGAAAAATAATCAGAATGTTGTTATTGGTAGTCCCATGACTATTAAAGGGGAACTTCAGTGAAAATAACGTAATTAATACAAGCGCTTATTTTTTCACAATATTAATCAAATATTTAGTCCGTGTTTACCTATTGCAAATTCTTTCCTCTCTCTGATTTACAACAGGTGGTGAAATCCTTGTTCCTACAAGGTGATGTCTGTGCATAGAGCTTTCACTAAATGAACATTCCACAGAGGGAGATAGCAGCTTTTTCCACCTCCAAACAAGCCGTATTTTCCACAATGCAACGAGGTTATACAATAAACTGTCAGCACCATGGTCCTGACATCACACTGTGGGAGGGGTTTCACTACAATATCAGCCATACAGAGCCCCCTGATCATCTATTCGGTGAAAGGAAAATATTTCTCATGGGAAAGGGGGTATCAGCTACTGATTGGGGTGAAGTTCAATTCTTGGTCACAGTTCCCCTTTAAGATCTCCAACCAGGGCTGGATTTACCATAAGGCCCTGTAGGCACATGCCTACAGGAGCATGATGATGGAAAGGCAGCTCACTCCCCTCCCCTAGTGCCTCCCCTCCTTCCTACCCTATGCATAGTCCTGAGAAAAGTGTAAATGAGAGGTTACTCGCCATGCTCTTGGCATTCCACTGACGTGATCTCCTGTCAATTGGGGGCACCATTAGCTACTTAATATTGAAGGTCCCTCTGGCTACCTAGTGCTATGGAACACCTGTAGCTATGAAGGGCAAGGGAAGTAAGGGAGAAGTGACAACTGGGACGTCCAGCACACTTGCGGTGCAGTTCGGTGGGGGTTTGTAGGTTCATGGAGGGCGAGGTTTAGGGTGCCAGGACATGTGTGCCTATAGGCTCTTGTGTTGTAAATCCAGGCCTGTCTCCAACACGATTATATTTGCATAAACATTTACATAATCCTATATGAACTCGGAAATATTTTCATCTCATTGACCATCCCTACTCAAGAGTCACCTAACCCGAGCACTTCCCCTCCCACCAAACACTACCTAATATCCAATGCTTACCTAGCGGGCCAGTGAGTCTGGATAATCGCTCCAGGCACCGCTCGGTTGTGCCCAGTTAAATATCGCTGCAACAAACTGCCTCGCGGTGATGAAACACCTTCAAATGGCTTACAATTTGTCAGAATTAAGCCAGAATGCTAGGTTGGCTCGACTCACAGGAATATTTCCAACTTAACCTCTTTTCGGGGCCTCTGCGACTGAACTCACACAAAATGACTTGGAAAGATTTAACCAAAGCCATGCTTGTGTTTAGCCCATTGACACGACGCTTACAAATTAATTAAATGTGGGCGCCAGGCATACAAAGATAAAAGTAGTTATTTTCTGGGATGCAGCTCCGGTAGGATGAGTAATAGAAGGCACTTAAGAAGCCGCGGCTTGCGGAATATAAATTGTTGAGAAATAGTTAAGATAACAACAAAACAGCGGCACTTACTATTTTGTGAATCTATGACTACGAAAACCCATATTACCCGGGCACTTATCTCGAGAAACTGAGGAAAATGTCACCCGCGTTCTGAAAGTTGTTTTTAGCAGTAGCGATATGCCAGTTAGAGTGACCTTAGCATTGAGGGACTCCGATTCAGCGATGGTTTAAGAGCCATCTGGGCACATTTATCAGATTATCGTCTCAAAGGAGTAACTCTAGTGCAGATGCAAGGAACCATTATACCAAAACTGATCTTAAGAACCATCAAGCCGCCCAGCTGTCATTTAACTTATTGCCGGTGGAAGCACGCCAACCGGCTCATTACTGCCTTTCAGCAACTCTTTTCAGCATGCCTAAATAGGTGACAGCGGACGTGAAACCCCAATGAATATCTGGCTGGGGTTGTCACCTCTTTTCGACTAAAGCTGATCTATCCTTTACCTTAAAGGAGAACACTGTGAAGTGTCATTACGTTTGATGTTCAAAACTTTACAGATGCATATGTATTAACATCTCCACCCAGGTCGAAATGTACTGTACATCACAGGAGCCCATAGGCACAAATGTTCTGGCACCCTAGACTTCGCTCCCCCCTGAACCCATACACCCCGCCAAAACTACACAGTAAGTATGCAAGTTGGTCCAGTTGTCACCTCTCCCCTACTTCCCCTACCCAGCGGCGTTAGCCACAGGTGACTCTTAATATTGAGGGCACTTCTGGCAATCTAATACTAAGTAGCTAAGGATGCCCCCATGTGTTAGGTATTAAAAGATGTCCCCTGCTGAAGGGAAATCTCGTCAGTGGAATGCCGAGAGCTGGATGAGTAATTTACGCTCTTCTGGGGACTCTACATAGTGAAGGAGGGAGGCACTTGGGGAGGGGAGTGAGCCGCCTTTCCATCAACAGGCGCCTGTAGGCACGCGCCTACAGTGCCTTATGCAGAATCCGGCCCTGAACATCCCCAATTTCCATTAAGTCAGTTCTCTGACTCATGCTATGGGAAAGAGTCTGCCACATAAGTAGACTAATCTTATAGTCAGTGACATGATGATATTATGTCATTCCAGATTGCATGTAAATTTACAAAAAAAATGGTATGCCCTCGGAAATGGGTCAATCATATACATCAGGAAGTGCACTCCCTGCTAAATTTCATGTGGTCCAATTCTAAGCTACACAGAATTTGCATAACCACACCCTTATCGAAGCTAAGCACTGCCCTGTCCCTAATTTCCGCATCCATATCGGAGCTACGTGTGAACCAAGCCTAAAAGGAAACCTAATTGATGAAAAAAATGTGTTTCATACTCACCTATAAAGACTGTGGATCAAACAGAGCCTTTCAGTCCTCTTTGCATCCCTCCTAATACCACCTGTTGAAATAATCATACTAGAATGTTGGAACACATCTTCAGCTATCCTCAGAAGGCTTCAGAAGTACTTGCAACCCCGAATACTTCCCAAGACAAGCGGATCCATGCATCACATGCGCAAGCAATGCACTCCTGCAGGTACAGTACGTATCGGATTGGCTTCGGTAATACTCAGGGGCACATGTACTGCCAAGCTTACAGAAGCATCCCAAAGGCTTCCAGTATTCCAACTACCTAGTTAGATCATGTAAATAGGAGGCCTGGCAGTGGAACAATGGAACCAAGAGGGGACCTGGAAGTCTCTGTGAGATCCACCGCCTTCCCCCTTCTTCGGTGAATATCAAACTCATTTTTCCCCTCAGTTCAGATTATCTTTAAAGTGGGATAAAACTCTGACATTACATTTAATAAAAATGTGTTTTCCTACTTTTTATTACACATACAGTTACCGTATTTGCTTTTGTGCACAAGTAATATTGTCTGTCTACAAATTACAAATTCTCAAAGTACAGTTTATCTGCTCTGAAAGCTGCCCTTGCATTTTATTGCATAGCTGCTGTATTTATATATGAAAATCTACCTAGTGATCACTTCTCAGCTGTTTCTGTTTCTTAGCTCAGTACAGCTCAGGTTCGGCAGTTTGCTAATAGCAGTTGGCTGATGGTGTAATGGTTAAGGGTTCTGCCTCTGACACAGGAGACCTGGGTTCGAATCTCGGCTCTGCCTGTTCAGTAAGCCAGCACTAATTCAGTAGGAGACCTTTGGCAAGTCTCCCTTACACTGCTACTGCCAATAGAGCGCGCCCTAGTGGCTGCTGCTCTGGCGCTTTGAGTCCGCAAGGAGAAAAGCGCAATATAAATGTTATTTGTCTTGTCTGTCTTGTCTAATATTTACTAAATGTATCTGACAAATGAATGTAAACAAACAATAATGTTATCATCTCTTCCAATGAGGCCAGAAGCTGCCCACTGAAGCAAAGAGCTTTCCACTGAAGAACAAAGTGCTGTCTTTAACTGTTTGAATGCTGTTCTGCTACACTTTTTTGTGTGGTAGTAGATTTTATGCTGTAAATAATCTTTTAGAATTAAGAGGCAATGCAGAGTTTCATATCACTTTAAGGTTTAGTTTTCATTATATATTCCACAAGAGGAACACACAGCTTCCCAGTGTAATAGACATCCAGGATATAACATGAATAATCAGCAGATAATGAAGCACAATCTATAGATGATATATTACAGTAGTAAGCTCGGGTTTCCTCTTTGCTCTCTCTAGACAAACACCATCGCTGAGTGCTCTCTGTATCTACTTCCCTAAATTAGAAGTTATTAGGCCCCCTCCCAGCGACCATCTGCAAATGTGGCCCTTATGGGCAATTCAAGTAAATGAGCTGTTAAATAATGGCGTGGAATGTGACTCAAAGATTAACATCACTCCATAAATCCAGCCTACAATGATTAATTCCAGACATCAGACTTGTAGTGGAGATCAGGTATAAAAGGTTTGTAAGCCAAAGAATGCGACAGGAGGACTATGGCACACTTTTAGCTGTCGCAGAACTGGTGAGTCCATTATTGCCTGACATCAAGAAGTGGGGATCACACGTTATCTAGTGTTAATCCATGTTCAGCACTAGGGATCAGTGGCTAGCAACCCTACTTTGATGTTCTGTATTCATCTCCCACCAGGTACACTTCAAAGTGTACTTGATGGGAGATGAGTCCTGATGAAAAAATACATTGGTAGATAGAAAGCTAGCCCTAGTAAGAAATTTGTATAAATGTCCTTTGGTTTTTTCGTACACCACAAGTTAAAAAAAAAATTGAATTGTTATCTGTGCAAAACAGGTAGTCAAACAGGTTGTTGAATTCAGTTTGGTTTCCTGAAAAGTGAGATAAAGCTTCTGATAAGGTTTTAGTGCAGGAAAGTTCAAAGGGCCAATGCTTATCTTTCAGCTTAACAAGGTGAGTGACACAGAGTGTGGATTGAACGCAGCATCTGTGACAATCTGGTGCAACCTTAAAAATTAAAGTAAAACACTGCGCTGCCCAAAAAAAAATTTCTGGAGAACACATCGTAGAGCTCCTCCAGCTTCAATACAATAACATATAACATACATGCCCCTGATGAGTTACACACTGACGAAACTAGTAGGGCAGGACAATAGTCAGAAACAGGCTGGTGTGATGGAATGGCCTTTGACACAAAGATTCAGCAGCGTGATCCTGAGTCAGCCAGGTGACCATCGCTAAGGGGGAAAACACAAGTTTTGAAACACAAGGTTGTAAAATGTGAGTGACCATTTTTAACTTTTAATACATTTTCAAATAGTATTATGCTATGGAAGGATGCATTTTTTATCTTTGAGTTGTTGTATGTGGAACATACACAGAGGATATTGAAGTAGCTGGAGGATTGTGACAGGCAGAGGGTGGCCTTCAATTACCCTGCTGCAAGCGCTTCAGACTCAATCTCAAAGAGGGTCATATTGTAAATGGCGAGTGTCCCCTTCTAGAGGGGAGGTGGTGGTAATCACATGATAAGAAGAATCCTACGCTTCCTATGAATCCACTTAAAGTGGAATCTAAGCGACTTTTCTGCCAACTTTACTTTTTTTTCTGGACTTGTTGCATTGAGCGCTGTCCCTGATAATCTTAAAAATTAATCCTCTAACCCATTCACGTTCCGTCGTTTTCACTTGAGAAATGTTCACCTCCCATTCATTAGCCTATAACTTTATCACTACTTATCACAATGAACTGATATATATCTTGTTTTTTCCGCCAACAATTAGGTTTTTTTTCGGGGGTACATTTTGCTAAGAGCCACTTTACTGTAAATGCATTTTAACAGGAAGAATAAGAAAAAAACGGAAAAAATCATTATTTCTCAGCTTTCAGCCATTATAGTTTTAAAATAATACATGCCTCCATAATTAAAACTCACGTATTGTATTTGCCCATATGTCCCGGTTATTACACCGTTAAAATTATGTCCCTATCACAATGTATGGCGACAATATTTTATTTGGAAATAAAGGTGCATTTTTTCCGTTTTGCATCTATCACTATTTACAAGTTTAAAATAAAAAAATATAGAAATATTTCTTCTTTACATTGATATTTAAAAAGTTTATACACTATGCAGTAGAAAAAAGCTTTCCAGGAACAGCTCAACCAATAAAAAACAACTTTTAATCATCTTCATCTAAAAAATGACAGTGGCATAGCAATGGCATTAAACACTGCAGCAACACAGAGGTGCGGAGGTGAGGTCGACGGCCGTTTCGCCCCTAGATCAGGGCTTTCATCGGTCTCGAGAAAGCCCTGATCTAGGGGCGAAACGGCCGTCGACCTCACCTCCGCACCTCTGTGTTGCTGCAGTGTCCTGATAAGTACCATTAAGATACATCGTTATTGTCATTTTAATGCCATTGCTATGCCGCTGTCATTTTTTAGATGAAGATGATTAAAAGTTGTTTTTTATTGGTTAAGCTGCTCCTGGAAAGCTTTTTTCTACTGCATAGTGCATGAACTCATGAATTTGTTCCAGATGTTGCACCACCTATGGTTTGTGGCTATTGCCATATGCATATAGTGCACTCGCCACAGTTTGCTCTCACTATTTAAAACGTTTAGACCCTTAGGTAAATATTTACATGTTTTTTTTTATTATTGTAATGTTTTTGTTTTTTTATATTAAACATTTTATTTGGGTATTTTTGGGAGGGTGGGATGTAAACTATAGTTTTATAATGTAATTGTGTGTTGTTTTTAATTTTTTTTTACTTTTAATTGTAGTTTTACTTTTTGGCCACAAGATGGCGGCCATGAGTTTGTTTACATGACATCACTAAGCGTAACACACGCTTAGAGTGACGCAGGGGGAGGCAACGGCCAGAAAAAGCACAGCTTCCGAGAGAAGCTGTCGCTTTTTCAGCGGGGAGAGGAATCAGTGATCGGGCACCACAGCCCGATACATTGATTCCGTGGCTACCGAATCCGCGGCCGGGAGTGCGCGTGCACGATCGGCCGCGGTAGCGCGCATGGTTCCTGGTCGTAGTTTCTACGTCCAGGAACCAAAATAGGTTAATCTGAAAATATGAGACTCATTTTTATGTTACTGATGTTCTATTTGCCATTTGTACTACCCATATAATTATCTCATACGTTTATTTTCGTTTCAGGTTCACTTTAAAGGGACTCCAAGCACCTCTCATGGGCATTCCTTTAACCCAGACGACTTCCGAAAAGTTGTGCTATGACCCCTCTGGAGGAGCCTCTTGCAATGGCCATGCGTGTCACTTCCTCTTCCTGCTTCATTCAGTGATGCACTTTTCTAACAGAGAAGACAGGGGTGACTCGGAAGTTACATAGCCAAGATGGCAGCCGTGATATTTAAATTGAAATTGAATGAAAACTATTTGGTGTAGAACAGCGATTCAGGCATCAAATGAAAGAGGAGAGCACAAGCTAGAGAAAGGTATGAATCTTTAAGTACTTTGCACTTGCAGTATTGGTATGCATCTTTAAGTACTTTGCACTTGCAGCACTTGCATGAGAGGTGCTCGGAGTCCCTTTAAACACCAATTCCTATCAAGAAAATTTTTTTTAGTCCTAAGGAAGCATTCAGTGACACGAGTTGTTTTATAGGTTTGTAGTCATCATTATCACGCAACACAAGTGATTTTAGGGGCACATGTATTTTGGGAAACACAATTACGCACTTTCTTATTTAAATAACCAGGGCTGAATTTCTGGAAAGGCATCAAAGGACTGGGGGGTCCCTGGAGAGGAAATAGAAATGAAATAGTTGAATGCAAATGGGAAGCAACACATGAAAACAGAAGCAGATATCCAAGGTAGCTGTACATGAGGGAGAGGGGATGCAGTACGTGGATATAATACATGGAAGAGGGGGCTACACATGGAATGGGAGGGTGGCTGCTGTACATGGATGTAACACATGGAAGAGGGGGTTGCACATGGAATGGGAGGGGCTGCTGTACATGGATATTACACATTGAAGAGGAGGCTGCACATGGAATGGGGGGGGGGGGGGGGGCGCTGCTGTTGCACGAGAAAGGGAAGTCCCCAACATACTTGTCCTAGGGTAAAAAGAAGTATAAATCCGGCTTTGTAAATGACTACTAACTGCCAAATAAGTACTACCCCACTACCTAACATTGACGTGCTCACCCACAGTGTTCTGTATGGGACAGAAAGACAAATCTAATATAAATCTAGATTTGTGTCTCTCGTGGATCCCTGCATGCTAGCATCCCTCTTCCAACTCTTGTGTGTTGTACTGTGGCGAAAAGCCTCATGGCTGCTCAGCAAACATTAGAAAACACCTCCAAAAAACTTGTTATGTAGGCAGATTCTTCACCTAGATGGCGCAATAGTGGAAACATGATTAAAATCGAGAAGGGAGGGGGTGGAAACCGATCAAGACCTAGGGCTGCTGCCTGTTGTGGCCTCACCTGCTCACTTGGTGGGGGGTTATAGTCCTCACTTGTTTTGTTGCGGCTAGATAGTGTACTGGTTAAGGGCTCTGCCTCTGACACAAAAGTCCTGGGTTCAAATCTTGGCTTTTCCGGTTTGGTAAGCCAGCACCTATTCAGTAAGGGGTTCTTGGGCAAGACTCCCTAACACTGCTACTGTCTATAGAGTGCATCTTAGCCTAGTGGCTACAACACAAGTGCTTTGAGTCCGCCAGGAGAAAAGCACAATATAAATGTTATTAGTCTTGACTCTTGTCTATAAGTTTGGTTGGTAGGACTGTTTTAGAGGGACACGTTGGTCCTAAGTAGTCATTTTTATAACCTTCTGGCCGAGGGTTCCACTAGTCTTGGGGGTCACCAAAGGGGCTAAATATTTGTAATTACAGCCCTGCAAAACCCAATTTGAACAGGAAAATCTGCCGTGGAGATCACACGTTATTGCTGTCCAATGTTTCTTGCTGTTTTCCTCTTCTTTTTCTGCAAGAGGGATATTGCAACTCCTGTATGACCTCCTTATTAGATTACCTTAGAGGATATTGTGTGCAAGACCCTCTGTATATTCCTTGCATAGCTCAGGGGACATTTGGGTGCAGAATTTTTCTTTACACGTAGCCAGTAAGACACTGCAACACAAATAAACACCCAATAAAAGTGACCCTGAACTCTTACACAGAACACAAGAAAAACAGAAAGAAATCCACCCTGTGTGTGTTTAGAGAGAAGTGTCTAATTTCCCCTCGTCTTCAAGTAACCATAACTGTAATTTGATCTCTCAGCTGTGTCAGCACAGAAATTCCGCAGTCCTCGGCAGACCCAGCTAATATGCAAACACACGTGGTTAACCCTTTCTTTGCTTCCATGACAGCAGGAAGTAAACCCACTGCAGATTTATTGCTGGAGCTCAGTAAGCTGTAACAAAGAAATCCTTTTCTTTAAAAGGTTATTATGCTGTTGCTTATTTTTTAAAGCAGAGAGGAAGTTCTGAGTCCAGGTCCGCTTTAATTCCCATGAAGTGTGATTTTTTTTTTTTTGCGATATTGGCTTTAGAACACCTAAAGAGCCAGAAAACAGAAAATCCATGTAAAAACTTCCTGGCATCAGCAATCCACCTACGGCAGGTAAGGACTGTTATCATTCTTGCTGCTGCAGCAGCATCGGGTCATTGATAATTTACCTCCTGTGAGCATAAAAGCTTTGAAATACACTTTACTGCGGTTGCCAGCACACAGCTGCAAGCCAAAGTGCGCTCCTTGTCACCGCTGTCTCCACATCGCCTGTCCTATTTATAGTGTGACAAGCTGCAGCCATCTGATTCCACAAAACCTCAGATCAAGCCCTCCATTATTTATTGCCAGTGTTTGTTTAGCGCCATTATATTATGCAGCGCCTCACAGAGCACAAAGGCCCGTTCACATGTTCCTGCCCTCCAATCCGCTAACAGTCTCATGTCTCTGTCTGCACGTGTACACTGTAAGGCCCGCTCAAATGCCCCTGCCCTCCAATCCGCTAACAGTCTCATGTCTCTGTGTGCGTATACATGGTAAGGCCCGTTCACATGTCCCTGCCCTCCAATCCGCTAACAGTCTCATGTCTCTGTGTGCACGTATACACAGTAAGGCCCGCTCACATGCCCCTGCCCTCCAATCCGCTAACAGTCTCATGTCTCTGTGTGCACGTATACACGGTAAGGCCCGCTCACATGCCCCTGCCCTCCAATCTGCTAACAGTCTCATGTCTCTGTGTGCACGTATACACGGTAAGGCCCGTTCACATGCCCCTGCCCTCCAATCCGCTAACAGTCTCATGTCTCTGTGTGCGTATACACGGTAAGGCCCACTCACATGTCCCTGCCCTCCAATCCGCTAACAGTCTCATGTCTCTGTGTGCGTATACATGGTAAAGCCCACTCACATGTCCCTGCCCTCCAATGCGCTAACAGTCTCATGTCTCTGTGTCACATGTCCCTGCCCTCCAATCCGCTAACAGTCTCATGTCTCTGTGTGCGTATACACGGTAAGGCCCACTCACATGCCCCTGCCCTCCAATCCGCTAACAGTCTCATGTCTCTGTGTGCGTATACACGGTAAAGCCCGTTCACATGCCCCTGCCCTCCAATCCGCTAACAGTCTCATGTCTCTGTGTGCGTATACACGGTAAGGCCCACTCACATGCCCCTGCCCTCCAATCCGCTAACAGTCTCATGTCTCTGTGTGCGTATATACGGTAAGGCCCGTTCACATGCCCCTGCCCTCCAAGGCGCTAACAGTCTCATGTCTCTGTGTGCACGTATACACTGTAAGGCCCGTTCACATGCCCCTGCCCTCCAATCCACTAACAGTCTCATGTCTCTGTGTGCGTATATACGGTAAGGCCCGTTCACATGCCCCTGCCCTCCAAGGCGCTAACAGTCTCATGTCTCTGTGTGCACGTATACACAGTAAGGCCCACTCACATGTCCCTGCCCTCCAATCCACTAACAGTCTCATGTCTCTGTGTGCGTATACACGGTAAGGCCCACTCACATGCCCCTGCCCTCCAATCCGCTAACAGTCTCATGTCTCTGTGTCACATGCCCCTGCCCTCCAATCTACTAACAGTCATGTCTCTGTGTGCGTATACATGGTAAGGCCCGTTCACATGCTCCTGCCCTCTAATCCGCTAACAGTCTCATGTCTCTGTGTCACATGTCCCTGCCCTCCAATCCGCTAACAGTCTCATGTCCCTGTGTGCGTATACACGGTAAGGCCCGTTCACATGCTCCTGCCCTCCAATCCGCTAACAGTCTCATGTCTCTGTGTGCATATACACGGTACGGCCAACATGATCCCACACTACATAATACATTAATAAGCTTTTAGTATGTGTAAATAAAAACAACACAAGCATACAGGTAACGGCCACGGGGACAGTCAACAGTAATGCAATCAATTCCGAATTGGTGCAAATCACTCAGGGGCGTTGCTAGGATCCTAAGAGATCCAGGGCACTTTTGGGTACTCCAGTTGTAAAAATGGGTGTGGCCATGCACCGGAATGTGGGTGTAGTCATGGGTGGAGCCAAATTTACATGAACTTAAAGAGAACATGAGGTGTGTTTAAAGGATGTTATCTGCATAAAGAGGTTGGTTCTGCCTATACAGCCCAGCCTCTGTTGCTATCCCAAACCCCCCTAAGGTCCCCCTGCACTCTGCAATCCCTCATAAATCACAGCCCTGCTGTGCGGGCTGTGTTTACATCTGTAGTGTCAGTCTCAGCTGCTCCCCCGCCTCCGGTCCCTGCCCCTGTCCCTTCCCTCCAATCAGCAGGGAGGGAAAGGACGCAGGCGGGGACTGGAGTTCTGCAGGAGGCGGGGAGAGCAGCAGACTGACACTATAGAGATAAACACAGCCAGCTCTGACAAGCTGTGTGTCAGCAGAGTGGCTGTGATTTTATGAGGGATTGCAGAGAGCATGGGGACCTTAAGGGGGTTTGGGATAGCAACAGAGGCTGGGCTGTTTAGGCAGATCCAGCCTCTGTATGCAGATAACATTCTTCAAACCCACCTCGGGTTCTCTTTAACAGTAGTCTAAGTAGGCCTGCCCAGCAAAATGTTGGATGAAGCCCCCTCTCCATTAATACAGAAAAAATGCAGCATATCACATAAATAGGCAGTGTCACTTAACCTCTAGCCGATCGCGTCACGTCGATGGGCGTGGCCGCGGCGGCAGCCCCAGGACCTCCTAATGCCAATCAACGTAAAGTCCTGGGGCTCTGTTTTGCAGGAGATCGCACGCAGGCTACGCTCGCATCTCCTGCTCAGTGGGCAGAGCAGAGCTCCGCCTTCAGTCTCTGAGTGGCGGTTGCCGTCGCCGTCTAATTACACGTACAGCACTGTGATCTGCAGCAGTGCTGTACTGGGGACAGCCGTGTGACACGGCTGTCCCCTCCTGAGACACAGAGGTGATCAGCTGTCATAGGCTGAAGCCTATGACAGCTGATCACAGGGATTGGCTTGCGGGGGAGGGAGGGGGGTGTACAATGAAATTTAAAAAAACACACTTTTTATAAAAAATTAAAAAAAAAAACATAAATAAACAAACACAGACAAACAAACATACATCTGGGGGGCGATCAGACGCCACCAACAGAGAGGTTAGTGGGGAGAAAAGGGGGGAATCACTTTTGTGCTGTGTTGTGCCGCCCTGCAGCTTGGCCTTAAAGCTGCAGTGACCAATTTAATGAGAAATTGCCTGGTCTTTAGGGGGGTTTAACACTGCGGTCCTCAACAGGTTAAGCATAACTGGGAAGAGTTGCCTGGCTTCTGTGCTGGCTGGCTTTCTGCTGGGCGGGCTGACCAGGTTATCTGGCAGTTCCCCCATAGCATTCCGTGACCTGCAAAATGATCTACTGCAAAATGAAGCCCCAGGACTAGGCGGTCCTGGGGCTGCCGAGGCGGCCATGCCCATCGACGTGACGCGGTAGGCAAGCAGTTAAATATCATTTTTTCTTTGCATTTATAAAATCAGTTTTCTCAAAAACTACAAGGTCTCTTTAAAAAATTATTATTTTTTATCTTGTACCCAATATTCTCCTTAGAATATGTAGCAATTTTTGTGGCAATGGCTTGTATGGGGGCTTTGCTGTGCACCGCAAAAGTCAGCATAAAATTATGCGCAAAATTACGAATGATTACATGGAATCACATGAATTTACAAATCGTAAATATGTATGGGCATAATTGTGAAAATTTACACCACATTTTGTGTAATTGTAATTTGCTGATTACGATCCTCTCTAGTTACCAGAAACTTTATCAAACTTTTATAGATATACCCCTTTTAAAGCGGATCCGAGATGAAAAACTAACTATAACAAGTAACTTGTCTATATATCTTAACTAAAGTTTAGATCGTTTACACAGTCTGCATACAGCTCCAACAGTTTATGATAAGTTATTCCTGTGATACGACGAGGGCAGCTATGTTCTGTTTGTCATCGTTAAACAGGTAATCTGCAACTGCATCCTCAGCCTGTGAAAAATTCACTCCCCCCTCCCCTCTGTCTCTGAAATCTCTGGATAGTAACCTCCTCCTCCTGCCCAGACTAAGCTCCCATAAGCCCTTGCTACATGGGTCTGAGTGCCTTGGCATTTTGGAGAAGCTGGGGGCGACGCTTGTTTAGTTTATAGGGAATTAGAGTATTAAAACAAAAAAAAAGTATTTGGATTGAGGAATGCCCTATAAACTATATGAAAGCAACACAATTATGCAATGCATAAAAGTTCATCTCGGATCCACTTTAAGTAGTATGCTAGGTACACACGATGCTTTTTTTCGGTCGATTTTCCGTCCTATCGATTTTTCGCTTGACTTTACGCTCGATTCTTTGATCTTTTCTTATCAATTTTCATTCACTTCTATGAGACATTGAACAGAAAAATGATCGGAAATAATATCGGAACATGGCGGAAATTATCTATCGAGCCATCCAGTTAACAAAAAATTGTATAGTGTGTACCTAGCATTAATTTAGTATTTATATAGCGCCAACATCTTCTGCAGCTCTGTCTGTACAGAGTATATTGTATCTTTTTCATGTATCAAAATAATAACCATATATCACTGTTCAGCAGAGCTCTTGTTTTTTGTTTGTTTGTTTGTTTGTTTCTGCAGAGATCTCATTTTTGTTCAATATGTTGTTTGTTTTTTTATTGCAAATCCCCAATCCTGGTGTCCTCACAAGTATGAGGGTTGCTCCATC
Source organism: Hyperolius riggenbachi (assembly GCF_040937935.1). Taxonomy (NCBI): domain Eukaryota; kingdom Metazoa; phylum Chordata; class Amphibia; order Anura; family Hyperoliidae; genus Hyperolius; species Hyperolius riggenbachi. The sequence goes on from NC_090647.1 coordinate 529,860,733, forward strand.
ACTCTGGAGCCGCATTCGTTGTCTTCTTGCGCACGGAAAATTGCACATCAGATAACCATATAAAGGAAGCCGTTGGCACAATGCTTTGAGCGGCCTTTTTAGATTGTGTTCTGCGCGGATTTAATTGCTAATGCAAAATGATATCATAATAAGCAGAACATCTGCTCGTAAACACAACTTAAAATGCCAGACAGCATAAGTTCAGCGCTGTAAACTCCTCATATAATAATATTAACCTTCTGCATTGTGTAAGGTGACTTTTATTAGAAGGCTTTTCATTAATCCTTATCGATCTGGAAGAATGTTTTTTTGGTGATGAGATCAACACAAACTTAGGGTTTCTAATTACCAAACCATGCGGAGAGATAGATTTCTTTCCAAAGTACCCCGCTGGCATTTTACAAGTGCAATGTCACTTTTTCCCCCTAAAATGAAGCATCTTAATGTCAAAATTTGCATAGCAATATATTTATTTATTTACATTTGATGACACAATGGGCCAGATTTACCGCGGTTCACTCTCTGAAAACACGTAAATGTTATCCTGCAGATCTGGACTGGAATAAAACTTTGTCAGACCCGCTGGCCCTTATTCAATTCACTTTTTTTCTCCTAGGTGATCATTTTTTATCTTCTGTTTAAAATAACTTGTCAGCACTTTGCAAATGAAAACATTTACCAAGAATAGGTACTTTATGACAGATCTAGAGATGAGCGTAATGACTTAATTACGATTTTGTGAAATTTCGCGTAATTAGTGTAATTACGATTATGGCCGTAAGTACATAATCGTAATGAAGAAGGATTTCACGAAATTCCACGTAAGCGTAATTTTTCGCATTACAGTGGGTATCACGAAATTACGTTTGTCTTGCATGCAACCATTTGTAAGCGTAGTTACATAACGTAATTTTGCGATAGTTCATATTACTGTAAGCATTAATTTTTGCGTAGTTTTCGCGTTACGGTGGGTATCGCGAAATTACGTTTGCCTTGCATGCAAACGTTTGTAAGCGTAGTTTACACCCTTGAACTGCGCATGCTTAGTTTTTACATTATTTAACGTGAAAAAGCGTTCATATGCGAAAATTTGTTAGCGTTCGTCTGACTACCGCTGATTTGCTTCTGATTGGCTAATGCGAACAAGTAATTTTTTATAGCTAACAAGTAATTACAAAATTCGCGAAATTACGAAGAAATGCAAAATTACTTTATGGTTTAATGTGAAATTACGTTATGGTTTAACGCGAAATTACGTTATGAACGAAACGCGAAATTACGCGTTGAAAATTACGTTTACGGTATTTTCAATTACGATTTAAATGGTAATTACGCTACCATAATTTTGCATCGTAATAGCAAATTTCGCATGCGTAATTATAGTAACGCGAAATTTCGAAAATTTCGGCTCAACACTAGACAGATCTGATGTGACTTCCGCATGGGCGTAGCAATCACCCCTGCGACCCCTGCCATCACAGGGGGGCCCAGAGGCTCCTCCTCCCTCTCCCCAACCGCTAGTACAGCCAATTAGCAAAAAACAAAAACAAAAAAAAAAACTTTCGCTCACAAAAACTGTGTGCAGGTGTGTGTGTAATTATTTCCTGCTTCCAGATACTGCTTCACAGCAGAACACTCTCTGCTGCCATTCGCCGGCTCCCGATCACGTGACCTGCATGGGGTTCAAGGACCAAGGGGGCCCCATGCTATCATTTTTGCAGGGTGTCCCAATTAATTGTAGTTAGTCCCTGGGTTTCCGATGGTTTTTATTATCAATTTTGTATAGAAGTGATCAGAAAATCGATCAGAAAAACGTTCGGAAAGCAGATCGGACCTGTCGGAAATAATCAATTTGATTAATCTATGTGACGTGAAATTGTAGTGTGTGTTCCAGGCGTCATAAATTTACGTTGGAATTTAAGATGTTAGGATATCTACGATATAAGGCCAGTAAGTGGTTGGGATAGACGGTTTTATTTGTAGGTAAGGCCAGACTGTAGTTCCATCAAAGCATAAAAAAGTTGTTGCTGAATGCGCAAACACACCGCACAGTAACAACTGCTTATTTCTACCTAACCTAAGCCCCATGTGAAAGACAGCACGATGAGACAAACGTGTATCTAGAATTGTATGCAATAATTGAGTACTCCTTGACAAGTAACATATTTAGTTACAGTCACATTCCGGGAATATTTTCTCATTAACTAACCTCCGTATTTTTTCCCTCCAAAATCCCTCAGTATACTCACCTATTTAGTTTTAGGGACACATTAGCTTACTATCTAGCCACACAGCCATGGAGTCCAAAAGTTATTTAGAGCACTATCGGCCCATTAAGTGGCTGGATGGTGTATTGGTTAAGGGCTTTGCCTCTCACACAGGAGACCTGGGTTCAAATCTCGACTCTGCCTGTTCAGTAAGCCAGCACCTATTCAGTAGGAGACCTTAGGCAAGTTTCCCTAACACTGCTACTGCCTATAGAGAGCGCCCTTATGGCTGCAGCTCTGGGGCTTTGAGTCTGCCAGGAGAAAAGCGCGATATGTTATTTGTCTTGTCATTAACTACTGGTATAACTCCTCCCTCATCTCCCTGCACTGAATCTCTGAAAACCCTAACATTGCACAGCGCCCTGTCCACTGTTGTGTGGATCTTCCAGTCTCACCCCAATCCTGGAAGGTCCAATGTGACATCATGGCTAGAGCTTATGGAAGTTCTAGAGAGTGTAGGTTATGGAGGTAAGAGGGCAACACCTAGGGCCGGGAAGTAGAAATATAATGAAAAGGGTACAGCACTTTAGGGCTGGTACAGACAGGCATCACATTCATAGGGCATCTCACTCAAGCAGAAAAGCATTTGGCATCTTTCGGAAGGGCTTCCTATTGTCCATTTTTGACCCCCGCAAGGGGACACTGAAGCAAGACGCTTAGGCGATCCTGGACAAAGCAGGTAACTTCGGCTGAAGCTGGGTGCCGTCATGGCAGCAATGCTATGATGTGTGCCCCACTCAACAGTAATTCCGGGATCTAGTGATTGACAGACCCCAAATAACTCACCGGCGGCCATAACATATGTGTGCATCCTGGACACTATGAGTAGCGACCAGGATGAAACGAGTCAAAGGGAGGTGATGGGATCAAGCACTGCATTTGCACGAACAATAGCAACTGACAGTAATGGCACTGTCCATTCATTTTAACTGACAGCGCTTGAGCGTGAAGCGCCACAGCTGTTTACTGGCGGCATGTGAGACGGTCCTTAAAGAGGAACTCCAGTGAAAATAATGTAAGGTAAAATTGCTTAATTTTTACAATAATTATGTATGAATGATTTGGTCAGTGTATGCTCTTTGTAAAATCTTTCCTTTCCCTGATTTACATCCAGGGATGAGCAGAAACTACACCAGTGCGAATTTACGCATTGTAGTTTGCATCTACGCATCGTAGTTCGTAGGTGAAGTTGCAGAACTACGCTTACGAATTTACGCGTAGCGAAGTACCGCTACGCGTAGCTTACGCTTACTATGCGTAGTTAACATGTGTATTGCGTAGTGAACTACGTATGCATTACTCGCATCTATTTTTCCGCGTACGATTGTATGCTTACAAATTTACGCATTGGAAAGGGGAATGTACGCATAGAAGAGTTCCCGTGGTAGGCATCTAAAGAGGAATAAATGCGTAAAATTTTCTGCATACAGGCATAAGCATCCACATACACTACGCTTCGCACTACGCGTAATTGCGTATTTTAACGCGTATTCTACGAAATGCATACAAAGCGAATATTTGATTTCGAAGTTTGGAGAAGCGTAATTGCGTAAAACTACGTGTAGTTCCAGCGTAGCGAAGTTGGCTGACTACGACCATCTCTATTTACATCCAGACATTTATCACAAGGTGACATTTTTTACTGCTGGCTGGTAATGTCAGTGGAAGGAGATGCTGCTTACATTTTTGGCAGTTGGAAACAGCTGTTATTTCCCACAATGCAACAAGGCTCCCACAGTTAGTACCTCAGTGCTGTGAGGTGCTGACATCACACTGTGGAAGGGATTTCACCACAATAACAGCCATACAGAGCCCCCTGATGATCGATTTGAGAAAAGGTAAAGATTTTTAATGGGAAAGGGGGTATCAGCTACCGATTGGGATGAAGTACAATTCTTGGTTACGGTTTCTCTTTAAAGAGAACCCGAGGTGTGTTTAAAGAATGTTATCTGCATACAGAGGCTGGATCTGCCTATACAGCCCAGCCTCTGTTGCTATCCCAAACCCCACTAAGGTCCCCCTGCACTCTGCAATCCCTCATAAATCACAGCCATGCTGTGAGGCAGTGTTTACATCTGTAGTGTCAGTCTCAGCTGCTCCCCCGCCTCCGGCATAGCTCCGGTCCCTGCCCCCGTCCCTTCCCTCCAATCAGCAGGGAGGGAAGGGATGCAGGCGGGGACTGGAGTTCTGCAGGAGGCGGGGAGAGCAGCAGACTGACACTATAGAGATAAACACAGCCAGCTCTGACAAGCTGTTTGTCAGCAGCGTGGCTGTGATTTATGAGGGATTGCAGAGTGCAGGGGGACCTTAGGGGGGTTTGGGATAGTAACAGAGGCTGGGCTGTATAGGCAGATCCAGCCTCTGTATGCAGATAATATTCTTCAAACCCACCTCGGGTTCTCTTTAACCACTTAAGCCTATCTGGACGAATATTTTCGTCTAGATAGGCTGCACTTGCTTCCACTGGCCGTGCGCGCTCCCGCCGCCGCCCGTTAGCCCAGCAATCAATGAATGGGATTATAGTTCCCATTCATTGATCGAAGTCCCCCGCAGAAAAACCGACAGCCTCTTATCAGAGGCTGCGGTCTTTCTGAATAAAAAAAAAAAATTCCCGTCCTCATTCATGCTCCTGGAAACGAAATTGAATCACTTCCAGGACTTTTTGACTGTGGCCATCTTGTGGCCAAATAGTAAAACTACACCAATATCCATTTTTTATTAAATAAATACATTATTTTACATTTAAAATTAGCGGTTTACCCACACCAAAAATGACGCAAATAAAAATTTTAATAATTTTTTTTTATTACAATTAAAAAAACAAAACAAAAATAACATAAATAGTTACCTAGGGGTCTAAACATTTTAAATATGCATGTCAAAGGAGTATATTAATGTACATTTTTTTTTATTATAGGCTTGTAAATAGTGATGGACGCAAATTGAAAAAATGCACCTTTATTTCCAAATAAAATATTGCCGCCATACATTGTGATAGAGACATAATTTAAATGGTGTAATAAGCGGGACACATGGGCAAATACAATACATGGGTTTTTAATTACGGGAGCATGTATTAATTTCAAACTGTAATGGCCGAAAACTGAGAAATTATGAATGTTTTTCCATTTCTTTCTTAATATTCCTGTTAAAATGGATTTAGAATAAAATAATTCTTAGCAAAATGTACCACCCACAGAAAGCCTAATTGGTGGCGGAAAAAGCAAGATATAAATCAATTCATTGGGATAAGTAGTGATAAAGTTATTGGCAAATGAATGGGAGGTGAAAGTTGCTCAGATGCAAAAAAAAATGAACAATCCTGTGGGCTGAAGTGGTTATGACTTGTACACACTGGTGCGATGCGTTTTTAGAAAAACGCAATTGCAGTGCCTGCTGCGCTTTTTTAAGCGCAGCGCATGAAAAACGCATTAAAAAAGCATGCGCTTGCGTTTTTGCCTGCGTTTTTCAGAAGTCAGTATCCCAGAAGACTCTGAAATCTCCTGATTCCTGTTGAAATGTAAACTAGAAAAAAAACAAAGGCTTCTTTAGCCAATCAGCAATTACCAGAAAAACGCAAACGCACAAAAAACGCAGGCAAAAGTGCATGCGTTTTTAAAACTACAGGCACTTTAAAAACGCATGCGCTTGCGTTTTGCTTGCGTTTTTCAGTGTGTACAGGCCCTTAAAGTCCTTATCTGCTACTGCAGCAGCACATGCCTTCTCCGCGGTTTTGGATCCGAGGCTAGTGGCATTGGCTACCTAAATCTTTGTGTAAGTACATTTTCAGCAACTTTTTAAATAAATGGTATTGAAGTCTACACTCTGTGGGCCGACGTCCTCGTCTTCTGTCACTAGAGATGCATCCTCCCAGGTGCTGCAAGCATCTATTTTTATGTTTTTAGGGGAGGACCAACTGTAGGACTGTATTCATCAACTTTATAATGCTTGTATGGTGACTCTCAGTTCCCCGAGTGCCAGTGCTGAACGCACGCAGTGTTTGGGGCATGGCTGCCTTCAAAACTGCTGGAGTTAAAAATACATTTCGGAGATAAAATTGTCTCCCCTGTGTATAAGTGATATAAGTTTGTTAAAGGAAATGTCCCGGAAAAGTGCACTGTTTGTTCAGAACTCCCTGTGTCCTCGGCTTGCTTGTGACAGAGATATATAATGATGGTCTACATCTGTGGCATTGCCAGGTCGGAAAAATGTGTTATTGAGGCAATAAGTTTAAAGTGTAACAACACTGTTAGGAAAAAAAAACATGTTATATGTAATGCTAAACAAGACATTTCTCAATTATATATATTTTTTAGATACTTATTAGGATTTGTATAACTATTTGTTAATGAAAAATCATCATTCTATTGTATGTTGCAAAAAAATAAATAAATCAATAAGATATAGGAATAACCTCGGTAGCAGGGAATAGCTGTTAGTAGAATATCATTTTTCGCCAAATAAATCAAAAATGCCATTATTGACTTCAAAAATATATTTGCGTAAATACACTGTATTTTCACAATGTGAATTCCCCCCCCCCCCCCCCCCCCAATAAAAATGCCAGAACAATCACCTAAATTGCCATTCATGAGTTTTAGCTTCTGAAGCTAAAAAATAGCTAAATACTTGAAAAAAAAAAAAAAAAAACCACACCTTTCCCTAAAATGGCAAAAAATCATAAATGTATTGCAGAATGATTTTTAAAGGTATTTTCGCTCAAAAGTCAAAATTTTACTTTATTTTTGTGAAAATGAATGCAAAAAGAATATCGCCATTTTCGCTCATCACTGAATATTGGTAACATTACTGATATTATACTATTGGGCTCTATGTATTTGTACTAGTAAAATATCTGTAACTTTAAAGAGAAACTTCGACCAAGAATTGAACTTTATCCCAATCAGTAGCTGATATCCTCTTTTACATGAGAAATCTATTCCTTTTCACAAACAGACCATCAGGGGGCGCTGTATGACTGATATTATGGTGAAACCCCTTCCACAAGCAACTCTTGAGTACGTACTCCTGGCAGTTTCCTGTCTGGGACCCTTTCTGCATTGTGGGGAATAGCTGTTTACAGCTGTTTCCAACTGCCAAAAAAACATGCAGCAGCTACATCACCTGCCAACAGTAAAAATGTCACCATGTAATAAATGTCGGAATGTAAATCAGGGATTTAAAAGATTTTACAATGGGCAAACACTGACTAAATCATTTATACATAATTATTGTAAAAATGAAGCACTTTTATTACATTATTTTCACTGGAGTTCCTATTTAACTGTTTTTTTACTTTCACCTAACCTGACCCCATTCTTGCTTGAACCCTCCCTCTATCAATGCCTAACCCTAACCGACTCCCTGTGCTACAACCTCTGCAGGGAAACTAGCAACATGAAGGTTCAGTAAGCTGTGACAGTTAAACGCTGACAGGTCGCAATCTGAACTAGAGTTTTAAGCACTAAAGCTACAAGCCTGTCTGTCCTTTTAGATGTACCAATAAAAAATTTTGATTTTATTCACACACAGTGTGCTGATGGGCGTTTGTACCTATTCTTATAGGACCACACAGGAAAATCTTAACATTTAAAATATATGTAAGCATATACAGATAAGAAGTACGTTTCTTCCAGAGTAAAATGAGCCATACATTACTGTTCTCCTATGTTCTCCTATGTTGCTGTCACTTACAGTAGGTAGTAGAAATCTGACAGAACCCACAGGTTTTGGACTAGCCCATCTCCTCAGGGGGGGTTCCCAGGGTTTTCTTTATTTTCAAAAACACTGAGTGAATGGCAGTTGCACTATCCAACTGCCAAAGAAGTGTGCAGTGAACAGGAAGGCTGGACAGCATCTTTGTATGAATCTTTTTTAGGGAGTGTCTTTATAAAGAATAAAGGCCATGCTGAGAATCTCCTGTGGGGAGATGGACTAGCCCAAAACCTGTCAGTAATGTCAGATTTCTACTACCTACTGTAAGTGACAGCAACATAGGAGAAAAGTAATCTATGTCTTATTTTACTCTGGAAGAAATGTACGTCTAATTTGTATGAGTTTAAATATATTTTAAGATTTCCGCGGCAGTAGTTCTTTAACAGCTACAAAAAGAAAATTGACAGTCAGCATCTAAAACAAATTCTCCCAGCGGCAAATCCTAGAGTTCTACCATGACAGGACCACTTTGACATAAAAGGAGAACATCTGTATTTAGTGGTAGGATCTGAGTGCAGAATTCTAAACAGAGGCAGGCCAGGGGTCATTCTGTCCCTGCCAGAAGGCTGAGGAAGACAGCCATGGCTTCCATCATTATATCGAGCGAGCGGTCCCAATCAGGCCATTTCCATTTCTACAGAAAATCCCCTTTAAGCCCGGAGCCTCTAAATTCTAAAGAACAAAGTGCAGAGTCTTTAGGATACATAATCGGTTTCTATTAGAGGGCTCTTTTTTCACGGGAGAACAATCTGTACACTCAATAGAAAAAAAAAAAAAAGGAACGTGTTATAATTCAGAAATGACTGAGCCGAGACTGCACTGTGAAACACGGGTGGCCGAGATTTATTGTGCTGCTCCGTCCGCATTGTAATTGCAAGCAAATACTATGTGATTGCATTCGTTAACAAATGAGGCAGTCACGACGGCCTTTTCTCAATTCAACGGCCCTGAGAGAGCGATGGAACGCCAGCCTGGATTTCATAACACAGAGCGCAGAGAACAGTGAGGCGAAGGAAATCATAGCGGCCAATCAAAAAGTGTTGTTCATTAGTCAGGCTGCAGCTGGTTCTTGATTCGCTGTTGTGGGTTATGAGCAGGGCCAGATTTGGACATTTTACCACCCAAGGCCTACTGTCACCAAACTCACCCCACCCCCAAGGACTCCGGCCTGTGCACCACCTGTCCTGTGTGCTCCCCTTGTCCCATTTGTTCCCCTGGTCCTGTGCTCTCATCTTGTGCGCCCCCATCCTGTGTACTTCCCTGGTCCTGTGCTCCTCCCATTCTGTGCTGTGCTTACGGAGAGCACACCACAAGATGGGTGGAACACAGGACCAGTGCTCCACTGCTTGCCCCTGTGAAAGCAGGGCTGCTGCGGACTGGGTTTGTGATTGCAGCGGTTTACATGTTTGCCTTAGTGTTCCAGCACGCTGCCCGCCCCTCGCTGCCTGGTGCCCTAGGCCATAGCCTTTGGGGCCTTGCATTAAATCATAAATGGGTATGAATTATGACACATCACTGCTGTTGTACATCACTTTGTTAAAGAGGGACTGTAGTCAAAATAACATAGTTAATAATATTTATTTATAAATTATTTAGTCTGAGTTTGTCCATTGTAAAATCTTCCTCTCCCTGATTTAATTTGTGAAATTTAATACAGGTGCCAACATCTTTAGTCCTGCCAGGTGCAACTCTGTGAAATGTTTCTTTATTGCTGTTCTAAAGCCAGTAAAAATGACCTCTGGTCTCCCAGAATATTCTGGTGCGGAGAATTCAACATAATAAATAGCCTAGGCTAAACCTCAGTGGAAGGGTGGGGGCTACATACCAATATACAGCAATATACTGTAGAAAGCATTCCTGATGCTGAAACCAGGATTTATAATGTAAAAGTAGGTATCCTGAAAACGTATTGCTTTCTACAATATGTCATTACAGTTCCCCTTTAAAATGAATCCGAGGTGACAATAAACTGATGAGACAAAAAATGGTATTTATCCTCCTACTTCTAAAAATGACCTTTTTAGATATCCATTGTTTTTATTTTATATTCAAACTTTTACAAAGTAGATTGAATGTTTTATTGTCTTTGCTCAATGGCAGACTATTAAGTGTCCCTGAGTGAAAATACATGAACTATTGACCTTTTTCAATCTTTCCCCTGCCATTAGAAGTTGTATTCTGCCAGAAAAACTTGTATGGCTGTCATATGCTTATCAGTGAGGTATACTATAATCCTGACAAGGTACCGGTAAGACAGAATTTGTCACTTGCATGCCTTAAAATTAACTCTTTCAGGGAACAAAAAAAAAAAAAAGAAAAACAGCCAGTTTATTAATATGTTTTGCACTGTACATACATATATATGTATGTATTCAGCATAATAACATTTGAAAACCCAAATGCTGCTGAACTTCCCAACTCAGCACCATTTCAGTACCAAACAAGCAGACAGGGTCAGAGGGAGTTCAATACTTCACAGTACATTTCAAGTGGCTCCAATACTTCCTCCTAAAGCCTGCCCCTTCCCAAAAATTGGGGGTAAGGTATATACTCGGTGGGAAGAGGCACCCCAAAATTATAACAACAGATTAAATCTGTAAGTAAAATCACCTACCTCATTGAAGTAACTTGTGTGAGGTAAACAATTTATTTTTATTTGTAAACACTAAAAAGACAATGCGTTTCACGGGTATTTGCCCGCTTCCTCAGGCCAAGTTCACAGTGCCTTTAATTGTAGCAGGTTGGAGCACCTGTGGAAGTTTTCATCTCTTTTTTATCCTTTTTGAGGTCATTTCCCTTTCCAGTATATTCAATTTATACAGTCCCCTATACACAGGGCCGGTTTAAGCAACAATGAGGCCCCAGGGCAAAATAAACCTGGGGGGCCCCCCCAACATATACCCCGGAACAAAAATCGGCATTAGGGGACCTTTTTTGCAGCTGGTATTGTCAGGGTGTGAAGTCCCAATCGGTCGGAGCTCCACATTCTGGCTATCCCAGCCTGCATGGGGGACAAGAGGTTAAAAAAGTTTCAGGCGGGGGGACCCCACAATTATTTTTTTTTTAAAAAATTCCCACACTCTAAACATAAAAATTTTTTTGGGGAAATTAGGAAAAAATGCCAGGGATCTTCACACAGCCATATTGCGGCTGTATAGCAATCCCTGGCCAAAGCGCTGCAGCTGCGTATAGACCACCTGGAAACCCGTCAGGAAATTTATTGTGCTTTCATTAGATGCCTGTAAAATTACACTACCGCTAGGTTTGCTACTAAAAGTGACATTTACCGCATTTAAAAGTATACTTTTTTCCTTCAAAACTTTAAAATCGATTTTCTCAAAAACTATAAGGTCTTTTTTAAAATTTGTTTTTTTCCTCTTATTTCTAATGATCTCCTTAACATACCCTGTACATTTGGGGTTTCTAGCATTTAACGTGGATTTGCTATTAACCATTAAAGTCGGCAGGTTTTTAAATGTGTATTTTTTTTTCCTTTGAAACTTTAAAATCGATTTTCTCAAAAACTATAAGGCCGATTTGAATTTTTTTTTCCTCTTGTAGCCACTGGGGGCCCCTACAAGCTCTGGGGCCATGGGGCAGCTGCCTCCTTTGCCTTAATGGTAGCGCCGGCCCTGCCTATACACAGAAGAGGCACACTTATAATGGCCCCACAAGTTAAAAATTGACTGACACGGAGGTTCTCACACCACTTCAATAAAAAATCAATAATAATAAAATACATTTATTGGCCAGAGGTCAATTTGGACCTTATTTAGTACAGTGGTGTTATCAGGGCAAGATTTATGGAAAGGCCACCATGGCTCGGGCCTTGGGCAGCATTTGGCCAAGATACGGTTGGACATGAAAGAGGGATTGCTGCATATGCAATTAGAGGCTGCATGTGGAATACAGAGGTTGCAATAAGGAGCAAAATATAGAAGTTTGGAGCTGCTGCCCTAGGGATCTGTATATAACTGAAGGGGGCTGCTGTCCATGGAAGGGGAGCTGCAAGAACGTTGGCCTAGGGATGGAAAAAGCAGAAAATCCGACCCTACGTGCTATAAATGCACTTATCTATTAGATTAAATATTCGCATCACTAGCTTCAACCGCCAAGCCGTCCAAAACTTCAAACAAACCTTTTTCAGATGTAACAATCTGCTCCGAGCAAGCAAAAAACATCTTGCAAAGATTTTTCCCAAACGCGCAAACTCCTTTTATTTGTCTAAACAGCTCTGCCAAAGCATTTCACAGCAGGTAGCATGAACATGAAGTTTATTACTATCGCTTTATTTTATTGCTTATATACACCTGCTAGTGTGTTGGTTATTGTACTGCTGTCGGGAGGAATAGCCATTTTCCACCTATCATAGCGGATCTGCTGAGCATCAATATTCACCAGATAGCGGAAGGCTGCAAGTAGCAGTCAGTAACTGTCCATAAACAGGACATCGCTCTGTACGCAGCTGCTTGCTGGTGCTCCACTAGCATTAGCTGTACGTCGCTCAGATAGAAGGTGCCAAATCCCCAGTAGTCTCAGCGGTTGTCCTGCACGTTGTTCACTAAGAATTTGGCAGAGCATTATATATAGCTTCCCGTGGCAGCTTTGAATGTGAGCATCTTTCAAAAATGATGCTTATTGGAGCACAGGCTATATTTCAGCAGCATATTCTACAGCAGAGAGGACTGTCTGCAGAGCAAGAAAACTGGATCGGAAATGAGCTGGAAGGATGAACATTAGGTTGCCAATTTCCAGGGAGATTCCGTTCTTAGCTGAAGTGCTGAAACTCATTGTGTGCCACCGGAGAACCAAGGGATGTTCTATATTTTATGAATAAGGCAAGGGGGAGGAAGGGGGGCAAACCCAAAAAACATTAAAGAGAGAGAGGGAAAAAACGAGAAATACACTTCTTCCGAGGACTGTAACCAAGGGTTGAACTTCATCACCACCAGTAGCTGATACCCCCTTTACCATAAGAAATCTATTCCTTTTCTCAAATAGATCATCGGGGCATTTGCAGGGCCGGATTTAAGCCAAGGCCACATAGACCATGGCCTAGAGCACCCCAGGATCAAGGGTGGTTGGACAGCAGGCTATGCTAGGGGGAAGGGAAGGGTCATCTGGCTACCTATACTGGAGAGAAGGGGTCATCAGGCTATCTATACGGAAATGGGGAAAGGGTAATCTGGCTTCTTATACTAGAGCAGTGATGGCGACCCTTTCAGAGGCCGAGTGCCCAAACTGCAACCCAACATCGACTTATTTATCACTGAGTGCCAATGGGGGGGGGTGTGGTTTTACGCCGAAAAATGGGCATGGCCATGACATTGTATGGGCGGGGCTAACGGAATGATGTAACAGCGAGGCATAAGAAAGCAGTGTTTCCGCCATGTGGTGGTGAAACGAGGATTCGCATCATGGGTGTGCAGAAACTGTGTGATGCTATTTATAAGTATATCCGCCGTAACCCCAAAGCAACAAATATAGCCAACTATGACTATTAAATAATAAATGCAGCAACAGCTACCCCAGACACCACAAAATAAACGCATTGTGGGCAACATTTCAGCAGAAAATAAACGCAGTGGGCCACATTTCAGCAGAAAATAAACGCAGTGGGCCACATTTCAGCAGAAAATAAACGCAGTGGGCCACATTTCAGCAGAAAATAAACACAGTGGGCCACATGCAGAAAATAAGCACAGTGGGCAACATTTCACCAGAAAATGCACACAGTGGGCAACATTTCACCAGAAAATAAACGCAGTGGCCCACATTTCACCAGAAAATAACGCAATTTGGGCCACATTTCACCAGAAAATAAACAGTGGGCCACATTTCACCAGAAAATAAATGCAGTGGGCAACATTTCACCAGAAAATAAACGCAGTGGGAAACATTTCATCAGAAAATGAACGCAGTGGGCAATATTTCAGCAGAAAATAAACGCAGTGGGCCACATATCACCAGAAAATAACACTATGTGGACAACATTTCACCTGCAAAAAAAGGAATTTACTCACCTGACAGAAGTCTCCTCTCCCAGCCAGCCTCTGGCGTGCAGCACCCCCGGACGATCCTCCTGCATATCTCCCGCGCTGACAGGCAGAGTGCAGGGCTACGGGAAGATCGCGCCCAAAGCCCTGTACTGGAGACACAAATAGTCTCCAGTACAGGGCTTCGGACGCCATCTTCCTGTAGCCCTGCTCTGCCTGTTAGAAGATTATGGAGGCTGGAGCGGGGCTGCGGACTATGAACTGGCGCGGCATCTAGTAGACACTGCGGCCAGTTCATGCAGTTTATAGCGCAGCAGCGATCGCGTGCCAGCAGATTCGGCTCTGGCACGTGTGCCATAGGTTTGCCATCGCTGTACTAGAGGGAAAGAGGGAGGGGTCATCAGGATACCTATTCTGGAGGGAAGGGGGGGGGGGGGGGGGGGGGTCGTAAGGCTATATAAACAGGAGGAGCAGAAGGTAAAGGCCATTTTGCTACCTATACTGGAGGGGGTCATCTGGCTACCTATACTGAAGGAGGGCAGCTGCTGGCAGTGGTCTTGGGTGGTAAAGAGTACAAGTCCAGCCCTGGACATTTTGTATGGCTGATATTGTGGTGAAACCCTTCCCAAAGTCTGATGTCAGGACCATGGTCCTGACAGTTTCCTGTCTGTTAGCCTTGTTTCATTGTAGGAAATAACAGCTGTTTCCAACTGTCAAGCAACCAGTATCTCCCTCTGTGCATATGTATATATATTCTATATGTTATATTGTCAGTTGCGCTCCCCTCCTATACCCTCTCCCCCCTACACATAGGCTTGCTGCAACTCTTAAATGATGCTACATGCACATCCCAATGAAAATTTACAGTTCTTATAGAGTGCGCTACCCCTTCCAAATGTTTATACGTTAGTCTCAGTAGTTCCTACTGTATCAGTCCTCATTTAGTGCATCCACCACCGCTCAGAGACCACTCCTTATCCGGACTCTCCAGGGGATTCAGTCATGAAGGACAGAAAATCCAAATCAAAAAGAAGACAAAAGAATCACGGTGCGATCAGTTTAAATAATTTCCATGTGGGGACCATCACCCTATAGGGGCCCAGATTGTGCAAATTCTACTGCGGGATCACCTCTATCACCATAGGTAGTAGCCAACGAATGGCACGCTCACCTTGCTGCGAGGCTGCCCTGCCCCACAGACAGCAACTGCGCTTATGAGGTTTACCGGCTCCCTTCCCGTGATCTTGATGTATTCACTCTCAAATAAAACAACAGAAAATCATAGTGCAAACAAGTTTTCAAAACACTGGGTTCTCACAGCAATCCACACCTAATTGTCTCCTGCTCACCCTTTCTTGCTGCTGCCCACCCTCACAGACAGCTGTCCTTGCTTGATAGGTGTGCAATCACAGTCACAGTGTTCCCAGGTATTATCCACCTCCAGAATCGCACACACTATGTCTCGAGACAGATTCAGGTATATATCTAGGGCTAAAAAACCTCCAATAGTGTAAAACCAGTGTTTTTTTTTTTTTTTTTTTGGTAAAATCAAGAATTATACTCACAAACAGAGTAAAAAAGCGCATATAAAGTTAAAACGATCAGGGAACGTCTCCTCCTGTTGCTGGTCGCTTCCCTTCCTTGCTCTGTCCTACGCGTTACGTCATACGACTTATCAGGGGCTAAGTCATTCAAATGCAGCCCATGTGGTGAGCGCTGGCTTTATTCTCGGCTGTCCATATTGAATGTAAGTTACACATTTTTGCTTAGCTGCTGCCAGGATAAGGACATATGCTTTTAACTTAGGTCAGATAGTGTAGGACATCTGCTCTGGAGAATTACCTCAACGTTGGTGCAGATGTCCAGTAAATTGTATTTTGCATGCAAACTATAATGGAAGCTAACTTTTCTCCATAAAGTATTGCATTGTTTGGATGCGGGGCGTGCAATTTTAGTCCAGGAGGGGCGGTGTACACCACAGCGATTAACCATTCAACTGTAGTATTAGGTCAGGGATGTGCTGCCTTCTACCTGTATTTCTTTCCATAAAGTACAACACCAGCCTGCTCCCTCACATATCCCTGTTGATCCAGAGGGAGGCAAAAAACCCTTAAGTTACCCTTAAGTTACCCCCTCGGCTTATATGCGAGTCAGTGGAGCAGAACAGATTTGGTTATTGGCAGAAGAGCGTAAGGATCGTGCACTAATGATCCTGCTCTTGTCAGCTGGCTCCCTGCCGTGTCTGTGCCCCTCCATCTCCTGCAACATGGTGTGCAGCATCCCCAGGCCTCTCCCCCCCACCCCACCCCACACACACACACACACACACACACTACAGGGTCACTTTTACTGTTTAGGTAGCCGGGTGCATGTTTATGCAAGTCCACCTTGCATGCATAGCCCCCCTCCCTCCCAGGTTCCCGTTTAGGGTTTATATAGCAGGTTTCAAGTCTCCGCCCCCCTCACTTTTATCATCTAGAGGGCCCCTTTGTTTTTTTTTCGCCCCAGGGCCCCATTTCACCTACAACCGACCATGACTGTACTATCTGCATTTTATCTAGGCTATTGTGCTACACTAATATTAGCTGCTGATTTCCCATCAAGAAATACACATTCTCTTTTTTTTATAAATATAATGTAAAAAAAATGACTACGGTGATCTAATCTCAACACCAATCGACATTCTTTGCAAATAGCCCCCATAATTGTGATTGGACTGACCTCTCCCACACTCGGATTAATCCATTTATATTGATGTACTTTTCATTAGTGTTTGTTTATGCCTAACTGCAGAGGCATGCGTCCACATACTTCCACTGCACAAATAGGTTTCCTGGCATAATAAATTCCCACTTAGAGGCCTCCCTCCCCACCCTAAAATGTTTAATCAATTGGCAGGCCTACTAAAAAGTTACATCGGGGTACAGCACGGTACATGACTGCTAAATAAATCCTCTCATAATCTTAAAGTCGGCAGTAATTGGCTGTGAATTAATATCCATAATCCGGACAACGGAATGAAAACAGAGAGCGCATATTTATCAGCGTTATTAATGGCTTCATGCTTTAAATGAGAACGTTCGCTTTGCAGCAAGTACATGACAAACAAAATTTGTTACGCTAAAAGGGCTTTAACCCTTCACGCTTCATTCTATGCTTTTCTTATGCTGAAAGGGCTTTAGAGTGTACCCGAGGAGTTTTGTTTTGTAATTTAATGGGGCACGGAGGCACGTTCTTTGCTTAAAAGGAATCTGAAGTGAAAAATAACGCCTGCATGAAAAAAGGGCGCCGTGAAAGAAGGGCCCAGGTTATTAACGAATTTGGCGCCAGGTATTAATGGAAATTGCTAACGAGAATCATCTTTGTCAAGCTTTATTAACGATAATTACTGTTCCAAAAAACAAACGAGAAATAACAAATAAATATTAACGTTAAATATCGTAACGTTTCTCGTCAATACTGCTTAACTCAACCCTACCCTCACACAGAACCCTCCCCTAGTGGTGCCCAAAACTAGTAACCACTCCCCTAGTGGTGCCTAACCCTAACCACCCCAGGTAGTGCCTAACCCTAACCATCCCCTTCCCCGGTGGTGCCTAACCCTATCCCCCGGTGGTGCCTAACCCTAACCACCCCCCTGGTGGTGCCTAACCCTAACCACCCCCCTGGTGTTGCCTAACCCTAACCCCCCCGGTGGTGCCTAACCCTAACCACCCCAGGTAGTGCCTAACCACCCCCCCCCCCCCGGTGGTGCCTAACCCTATCCCCCCGGTGGTGCCTAACCCTAACCACCCCCCTGGTGGTGCCTAACTTTAACCCCCCCCCCCCCGGTGGTGCCTAACCCTAACCACCCCCCTGGTGGTGCCTAAAACTAACAGCCGCCTAGGTGGTACCTAACCCTAACCACTTCCCTTGGTGCTGCCTAACACGAACCACTCCCTCTGCAGAAACACCCTTTTAGATATATTAAAGATGATAACTTTGAAAACGGAAAATCTGGACTTATTAACCAAATAATATGATAAAAACTATACCGTTATAAACTTCTAAAATGATAACTACCTCAAAAACTATGTTATAATGTTAACAAAATTTTGCGTGGTGCCCTTTTTTCATGCGTATTAACGATAATCGCATTTAAGTCTATAAAGGCGCCCTTTTTGACAACCCTCAGCCAGCGCCCTTTTTTCCTGCTCCCAAATAAACTTATGAGATAATGGCCTCGATTCATCAAACAGTTTGCTGTAAAAATTTGCTGTTTTCAAAGTGCATTGTGCGTAAGAAAGGTGCATTGTGGGCAATTTAAAGGGAAACTGAAGCGAGTAAAATTAATGAATATTACATACTAACCTCACCATCACTTCCTCTCAGAAGCTCACCAGTTTCTTCTTACAGTGATCCCTTCCAGTTCTGACAATATTTTGTCAGAACTGAAAAACACCAGTTGCTGTCAGTTATATATCAGCAGCTGTCAGTTACAACTGAATATGCAAGGTAATGTCCCATTGGCTCAAGTGGGTGATATTACAGTTTAACAGTGTGCTGACCAGGAAGCTGTTATGGTGTAATGGCCATTTTTAAAACGGAGGATGGAGAAATCCATTGATCACAGTGGGCAAATGGAATGCAGGAGAGGAGAAAGATTGAGTAGACTACACAGGAGGTACGTATGACCTGTGTATGGTTATTTTGGCTTTTTAGTTTCAGCTCAGGTTCTCTTTGAAGAGAACCTGAACTGAAAATGAACAGTGAAAATAAACAAACACGTCATAAAAAAAAAAATGGCCATTACCCCATAACAGCTTCCTGGTCAGCACACTGTTCAACTGTAATATCGCCCACTTGAGCCATAGGGAAACCTGGACATTACCTTACACATTTAGTTGTTACTGACAGCTGGCAGCAATCTTGTCCGAACTGGAAGGGATCACTGTGAGAAGAAAATGGTGAGCTCTGAGAGGAACTCACTGAGGTTAGTATGTAATATTCATTTGCAGCTACGTCATGTGTTTATTTTAAATAATTTCACTCAGTTCAGGTTCCCGTTAAATACACCGACAGCAGAAACATAATTAAAGACAGTGCAATGCGGACAATATTGCACTCGGAATTTACCGCCCTGACACACCCCCTTTCTGCTTCTTGAATACTAGTTTCGGAAAATGTATTTTCACAATTACCACACTATTAGCGCCAGAATACCGCACGCACGATATTGACATGTGATGTCATTCATGAATACTAACTTCCGCAAAATGATAGTGCTAAATTACCGAACGCTCGATAAAGCGTTCGGTAACACTTCATCATGAATCGAGGCCATTGATTTGTATGTGTAGTACAGCTATGAAACTGAACATTAGTAGCAAAGAGATGAGTCTCATACTGTGTACAGTGCAGTAAGAGTTAATAAACTCCATTTGTTATCTATGAAAAAGAGCTTCTCTGAGCTCTCCGACTAATTAAGTCAGAGAGCAGTGCTATTTTCTGAAGCACTTATACATCAAAGAAACAATAAAAGACAACTTCAGATAAGGTTTTACAGCAGAGAAGTTCCAAGGGTCATTAGCTCGCCTCTGTTTCATCATTTAAAATAAATATTCAGCAGTGATGCACTGGGAGACATCTCGAGCTCACTCTAACCTGAATTATCGCAAATTCTTTCTGTTTTAGGAAAGCAAACTTTTGTTTTTCATTTAAAATACAGAGTGTAGTTTGTAAACTGTAAATATTAGAGAATAATGCAATGTAAAAAAAAAAAAAAAAAAAAAGCTAGCCCCTCGGATCAGGTAGTATTTTTTTTTTTAACCTTTATACTTAGGCTCGGGATTGCTTTAGCCCACCATATCTCATCCCCATATCTGTTGCGCTGAAAGCGCTTTAACCTTTGCTGCTGTATTCCTTATTGTTGTTACAGTAAGGCTTCTTGCACACCAAGACGTTGCATTAGGTGGCACGTTAAGGTCGCATAACGTGCACCTAACACAACGTATGGTGCTGCAAGAGCCGACGGTAGAGTGAGCCGCGTTAGGCGGCTCGAGTCCTATAATGTCTCCCAGAGTGGCGCTGATTGGCCAGCGGGACCACGTGATGCGGAGCGAGACACTCCGCATCACGTGGTCCCGCCGGCCAATCAGCGCCCGCCAGTGCAGTGAATATTAAGTAGCCATGTGCGCGGCTACTGTAGCTGGCTCTCCCCGCCTCCTCTCCGCCCCCCACTGCGCATGTGCAAACAGTCTAACGCGGCTATAGCCGCTCCAACGCCGTAGCATGCTGCACTTTGCACAGAACGTGCAGCGTTACATGTAACGCAACGTGGGCTGTGTGAACAGCCCACTTGTGTTACATTGCTGTGCGTTGGGGGAGCGTTACAGGCGCACTGACGTGTGCCTGTAACGTCTTGGTGTGTAAGCAGCCTAAATGTGATTTTAATGTTTATTCTTAATCTGAGACAGTTTTAAGTACAATTGGGCCTTGGGCAAAAATGAATGTAGGGCCCCTTACATTTTCATACTCTACTGACAGCAAACTTGTGACCTCTACAGTCCCTTACTTGTGAGGCCCCTAGGCTATTGCCCAGCATGACTTAGTGGAAGCCCTGGTCTTGTGTTTAACCACTTGCTGACCAACAGTCTCCTTTAGGGATGGTTGGAAATCATTGTAAACAGTAAAAGAACAACGATACATTGCCTTCTCATCGAGAGGATAATGGCAGTATTTCTGGTTGAAACGTTGTCAGTGATAGCCGGGGTGCAGCAACATTCCACAGGACCCTCGACCTCCCCCCCCCCCCCAACCCGGCAAAATGATCATGATTCAGATCCTCCCTATGTGGCTGGTAAAGCATACACACACATCTCCTCCGGCACCCTGACCTCACATAACAGAGTAGCGCAGTGAAGCTGTGTTATAGTTACCTGCTCCAGTGCTGCGTTGTGTCTCATCTGCGTACATCAAAAAAGGGCGTCGGGAAAAAAGGGCGCGTGGTGTAAATGATAAGCAGTATTATCGTTTCTAAAAATATTGTGTAGAATTTCGTTTACAAATAGTGTTTTAAGAATTTATAAATCATTAAATAATGTGTATGAGATCGGCAATTCTTAAGACGTTAATCTGCCCTGTTTCTAAACTGAAACTTATAATTACGTTTGTTAAAAAAACAGTAATATTTGTTTAACCACTTGCCGACCGCACGCTTATACCGTGCGTCGGCAAAGTGGCAGCTGCAGGACCAGCGACGCAGTTCTGCGTCGCCAGCTGCAGGCTGATTAATCAGGAAGCGGCGGCTCGCAGGCTAAATGTAAACACAAGCGGAAATAATCCGCTTTGTTTACATTGTACGGCGCTGCTGCGCAGCAGCGCCGTAAGGCAGATCGGCGATCCCCGGCCAATCAGCGGCCAGGGATCGCCGCCATGTGACAGGGGACGTCCTGTCACTGGCTGCACAGGACGGATAGCGTCCTGTGCAGCCCGGATCACCAGGGGGAAAAGGTAGGAGAGGGAGGGGGGAATTTCGCAGCGGAGGGGGGCTTTGAGGTGCCCCCGCCCCCCGCAACATGCCTGCAGGCAGGAGCGATCAGACCCCCCCTGCACATCATCCCCATAGGGGGGAAAAAAGGGGGGCAATCTGATCTCTCTGCCTGCACCCTGATCTGTGCTGGGGGCTGCAGAGCCCACCCAGCACAGATCCCAACAAACAGCGCTGGTCCTTAAGGGGGGGGGGGGGGGTAAAGGGTGGGTCCTCAAGTGGTTAATTACATTATAATTATATATTGTTATGAATAATCTTGATTTATTGTTTATTATTATAATAAAATGTGAAAATATTGTTTATAACAATGATATTAATATAAGTACATTCACAATAACTGTTGATTAGTATTATTAAAAGTGTACTAAAACTATACCTAACCCTACTCTCACACAGAACCCTCCCTGTACCTATCCCTAACCCCTAGACCCCCCTGGTGGTGCCTAAACCTAAGACCCCCCTGGTGGTGCCTAAACCGAAGACCCCCCTGGTGGTGCCTAAACCTAAGACCCCCTATGGATAATAATGTTTTACAAACATTAATAAATAAAAAATTTAAATACAAAAATTTAAATATTTTTTTTTGGGTGGATAATAATGTTTTAGAAATGTTTTACAAATAGTGATTGTAAAAAATATATTGCAATTTACGTTACGTACTGATCGCTTTATTTTGTGAATAATAATGTTTTACAAACAGTAAGGGTTAAAATGTTAAATAATGTTTTAATTAAATAGGATAAATATGTTTAGTATTTTTATAAACGTTATTCGTCACGGGCTCATTTTCTAAACGTAAATCATCACAAGCACAGTTATAAAACATTAAAAATCTCCGGGCGCCGTTTGTAAAACGTTAATAATCTTCGGCGCCCTTTTTTCCCTGTTCGGCGGCACCCATTAAACGATATTTATAATGGGAGTGAATGGGGCGCCCTTTTTGTCCACTTGTCTCATACGCCCAAATCTCCTGCTTCCGTCTCTTCTGTTCTCCCTGGCAGCTGCACGCTCTGTATTCCATACCTCCTCCTGATCATGTGACATGCATTCAGAGCCAGAGGTATGCAGCATAGAGCGTGTGGCTGTCAGGAAGGTTAAAGGAGAGTCCCGAAGCAGCACTGGAGCAGGTACATATTAAACTGCTCCATGTGCTACTCTGCAAGGGGAGAAGCGATCCCCCCCCATGATCGCTACAGTTATGCCACTATATTTGAGACTGTTCAATGAATGTTAATCTTAAAGTGGACCTGAACTCTTGCACAGGACAGAAGGAAAACACAGTGAAATGCACCCTGTATGCATTTAGCCAGTTCGGCCTATCTGGACGAGCTTCCTCGTCCAGATAGGCACTGCTGCTGCTGCCGCCTCGTGCGCGCGATCGGGCGCGCCCCCGCGCGCGCTCCCGCTGCCCGCCGCTAGCCCCCCGATCAGTGAATGGGAATATAATTCCCATTCACCGATCTATCTTCCCCGCAGAAATACCGACGCTTTCTCTCCAGAGAGCGCGGTATTTCTGCCCCCAGGAAACATTTCCCCTGCTTTTAAGTTCCTAGATGCGAAATCGTTCGCATCTAGGACTTTTTTCACTGTGGCCATCTTGTGGCCGAATAGTAAACTGCACCACAATTCATTTTTAATTAAAAAAAATATATATTTTACATTTAAAATTAACAGTTTCCCTATCACACCAAAAATTACCCACATACACTTTTTTTATTACAAATAAAAATAAAAAATACAATTAAAAAAAAAAAAACAACAACATAAATAGTTACCCAAGGGTCTGAACTTTTTAAATATGCATGTCAAGAGAATATGTTATTATATTATTTAAAATTATAAGCTTATAAATAGTGATGGACGCAAATTGAAAAAATGCACCTTTATTTCTAAATGAAATATCGGCACCATAAATTGTGATAGGGACATCGTTTAAATGGTGTAATAAGCGGGACAGATGGGAAAATAAAATACATGAGTTTTAATTACGCTAGCGTATATTAATTTCAAACTATAATGGCCAAAAACTGAGAAATAATGAATTTTTTTCATTTCTTTCTTAATCTTCCTGTTAAAATAGATTTAGAAAAAAATAATTCTTAGCAAAATGTAGCACCCAAAGAAAGCCTAATTAGTGGCGGAAAAAACAAGATATAGATCAATTCATTGTGATAAGTAGCAATAAAGTTATAGGCGAATGAATGGGAGGTGAACGTTGCTCGGATGCATGAGATTTTCGGACTGCGGTGCTGAACCGGTTAAAGAGTTTAGCCTGTCTTATTACCCTTGACTAATAACACAGCTGAAGAGATCAAATTTCAGTGGTGATCTCCTCTGCAATGGCAGAGTTGCTAATCCGTAAACACAGGATGTTAACCCTATGTCTGCACCCATGAAAGCAGGAAGTAGACACACTGTAAATGTATTGCGTCAGCTGTAACAAAGAAATGTTTTTCTTTAAAGGTTATTATGCTGTTACGTATCTTTTACAGCAGAGAGGAAGTTCTAAGTTCAGGTCCGCTTTAAAGGGGTTCTGTGGATAGTTTTTAAAAACAAAAACTGACACTTTCCTGGGGCTTCCACCGGCCCGCTGCAGCTGTCCTGTCCTGCGCAGTCCTCTGCAATCCTCCGATCCCTGCCACCAGTCATGGTCCAATTAGAAGACCGCAACTGCGGCTGCGCACTTCCTCGCTCCCGCTCACATCTCTAGGAGCTTACTGCGCAGGAGCAGTATGAGAAAACTTCGTATTGCACCTGCGCAGTAAGCTCCCAGAGATGCGAGCAGGAGCTAGGACGCACGCAGTTGCATTCGTCTAGTTAGACAAATAATTGGACCATGACCAGCGGCAGGGATCGGAGGATCATAGAGGCCGGCGCAGGACAGGACAGCTGCAGGGGGCCAGTAGAAGCCCCAGGTAAGTGTCAGTTTTTATTTTTAAAAACTATCCACAGAACCCCTTTAAAAATAAACTCCAACCAAGAATTGAACTTTATCCCAATCTGTAGCTAATACCCCCTTTTACATGAGAAATCTATTGCTTTTTACAAACAGACCATCAGGGGGCGCTGTATGACTGATATTGTGGTGAAACCCCTCCCACAAAAAGCTCTGAGGACCGCGGTACTCTTGGCAGTTTCCCGTCTGTGAACCTTGGTGCATTGTGGGAAGTAGCTGTTTACAGCTGTTTCCAACTGCCCAAACAACTAGCAGCAGCTACATCACTTGCCCACAGTAAAAATGTCACCATGTAATAAATGTCAGAATGTAAATCGGGGAGAGGAAAGATTTTACAAGAGCAAACACTGACTAAATCATTTATACATAATTATTGTAAAAATGAAGCACTTTTTTTATTACATTATTTTCACTGGCGTTCCTCTTTAACAAATAATTTGACCTTAAGACCCGTACACACGCTCAACGGATGTCTTTTATAGTGAGCGAAAATCAAACGTTTTGGCAAAAATTGAACCACAGTCTTCACGTGTAGACATGCAGACGACTAAGTGAGAAAAAAGATGGAAAAACATGGCAAAAAACGACAGATAACAAGTTGAATCATTCTGGTTGTCGGATTGATTTTCGAAGCGACGGGAAAAAGTTGTGGAAAAGTCGTTTGAAAAATGCAATGTGTACAGAAATCTAGTACGATTTTACTTTTAACTATCTGAAGAAAGACCTCTCCTTCACATTAAGCGATATGCAAATCGTGTTTCTCAACAAACAGTCACTCGTGTGCACATTAAGACGTATCTTGCCGCCATTTAAAGTCGTTTAAATTTGTCTTACTGAGCGATTTTGGTTGAGCATGTGTATGGGGCTTTAGACTATGTTTTAGATTTTTGGCCCCTTACCTGATTGTGTTTGACACAGCCAGGGGCGTAACAATAGACCCTGCAAGGGATGCAGCTGCAGGGGGGCCCAGAAGCTGCAGGGGGCCCCGTGGGGGGAGGAGTTTCTTTTCCCTGTCCTTAGAGACTGACAACTATGGGTATGGAGAAAAAAAAATTTCTGCTTTCTACACATTTTTTCTAATGACTATCTGCTCAGCCACTGATAAGGAATCGTACAAAGTTTTGAAGACACAGATTTGCAGACAGTCCCTATTTAGTGTTCAGTAGGGTCAAGGGGGGCCCCCCATCCAAAGTTTCGCAGGGGGGCCCAATGAGTTCTAGTTACGCCACTGGACACAGCTGCTCTAAAGTTAATGGTCGCCATTAGCTGTATAACCTTATCTCTCTCATCCCTATCAATATCCACCATCATCACTGCTGTTCCGTTCTGCTAGACAAGAAAAGTAAGGAAACCTTTGAGGGAGGCAGTTTGTGTCTCCTTGCGCTATTTTGTCTGGACAACCAGAACGCGTATTGGGGGCACCATGAGGAGGTGTCTATTCCGGTCCCTGGAGGGCACCACCTGAACCGAAACTCTCGCCTCGTTAATAAGAATGATCCTTGTCATGAATGCTAATTAAAGAAAACCATCCCAGTAAACAATTTGGCCATTTTTCCTTTTGACAAATTTGTCTCGGCGTTTACTTTTTTGGGTTGCGTTGCCCCAGATTTTCATCCGGGCCATTTAGGATGATTAAATTCTTACAAATTATAACTTGTCACAAACGCTCCTCCATCCATTACCGTAGCCGTGGCGAGCCACTGGGAATTGCTGTAACAGACGTACACACACGTTTATAAATACACATACGCTGAAGAGAGGAGAACAGCGAGACGGGTCCCGGGAGGGTTACAGACGCCACAGTTTATTGCTGTGGTAGTAGCTCCATTTGGACAAGACTTTGCTAATGATTAATTGGGCTTGTACTGGATATTTCATGATTTTCGGCACATTATACTAATGAGGCAAGCACAGTTTAAAGTTTAACTGCACCCAAACAGACTAGATGGATGCTGGTGAGATACAAATAAATCTACCGCCTATCAGAACTTTTTCTAAGAGACACGCTTAAAGGGTACCTGAAGGGACATGTGACATGATGAGGTAAACGTGTATGTACAGTGTGAAACCTACATAGAGAAGGCCTCATTCACAGTATGACACAAACACAGCGGATGCGTAACCAGTGCAGTAAGCTCATTCAATCAGGATGCGCTGAACACGTTTTCATCCGCTGCTTTGCGTCTCCAACTGACTGCTTGTTCACTGGTACTTTTCCCCTCATCCACGTCATCCCCGCTCATCCGGCGCGGTCCTGGAGACAAAGAAGCATAGGGCTTCCTGTTTTTTTTTGTTTTATGTTTTTTTTAAATGTGAACACTTCCTAGTAATGGGGAGGATTCTCCTGTTGCAGGAGGATTATCAGTGTTTTTTTTTGCAAACCAGTGAGGTGCCCCATACAGCTGGGCTCGGATCCCCTGCAGAGGACCGAAGGACATCAGTGGAACCGAAAATTCATTGGATCCAAGCTTGTCTCCAATGTAGAATTTATTAAAACATCAGCAACCACTGGAATAGAGTAGCATCCCTGGCCGCAGAACACAGGTCGACATGTCTCCGCAGGTTTATCCTCTTGGGTGAACGGCGTTAGCGTACCTCCAAGTTCTACCATAAGCGTTTTGTCATGCTATGACTCACTTATAGGCTGGAGGTACGCTAGATAAAAGCCCATTAAAACACTGAAGCCGTGCTAAGGCACTCCCGCAATCTCACCCTCTATCATTGTTAGGCCACCTGGGGAAGCCTTCTTCTGCACCAACTGTGGGAAAGGTGTGGATCAAGAGGCTTGGTTTGATGGTTGTACATTTGAGATGGTTGTACATTTGAGGAGCGGAGTGACTCTTTTCTGTTGCAGTCCCCTTATATTGTGTTTATTAACCATCGGAGTTAACGCAATTCTATTTGCTAATTTATATGTATTAATATTATGCAACTTCTGCCCATTGCTGAAAAACAACAAAAACTTCTACCAGCACTTTTGCACTTCACTGGGGTCTACCCTCATGAAGTCCCTCTGGGGTGAAACATGTAGAGAACTTTTGTGGTGTTTCTAGTCAATGATCCTTTAGTGCAGTTTCAGTTGTGTCCAGGTGGTCTCATTCATACTCGTGGCAACACAGCCCACATGTACATTACTGTGTGATGACCAATGATGACCACCTGCACGGTTTATGTGTCAGTTTATACATCCCTGAAGTCTAAGCAGATTTTAGACATACTAAAAATTACATTTTAGCATGTGTGATGCGTGCATCTATGGACATGTCTGAATATCTTTTGGTATTGGGAAAAAGCACGAAAACTCCTATATGACCTGTTCTGAACCTTCTTTCGACAGTGAAAGGGACAATAATAAAGAAAGGATTTTAATGATGTTGCCCTGTCACAATAAATGCCATAAAACTAGCGAATGTCTCATGGATCTGGACTGGATGAAGTGCAGCCCCTCGGCTGCTGGGTAATGCATGTCTCGTGAGACTCCACCAAGCACCTGCTGATGCGGCCCTCAACTTCAAGCAGGTTTCCTACAGCCTGGTGACCAAAGTAAGGCCTATTTTAGGCTCTGTATTGATGTGATATAGACTGTGAGCAGCAGATGCTGAGTAGTACATAAATCTACAAACGCCTCTCACCTTCCCCGGAAACATATGTCGGTACTCTCATGTGAACGGCCTCCCCTGTGGGTGATTACTGGGAGGTAGGGAAAAGTGGGTCACTCACATGAGGAACAGAACAAAGGAGGGAACATAGAGGAATGTGACAAGCCTGATTCCTTTTCTTGTAAACTAAGTAGGTGAAATGCAATTTATAATCAACAGACAGTGAAACGCTTAGATCCTTCAGGAAAGCTATATGATTTTGTAAACCATCTACAATGCTGTCTATGGTGTAAACATGGCAGTTATTACTGTATATTGGTAAATTGCTTTAACCATAGTGATATGTTCGATAAGAATTTACCATTCTATTGAAGGATAAGAATATGTCGGGCCGAGGCAGAGGCTTGAGAGGCGCTAGGTGCAGGACGAACCCCTCAACGATTGTACCAGAACTTCTGCCTGGACCATGACTGTCTACTGCCTCCTCCACTCCCTCCAGACCCCAGATGGGAGACCGCATGGAAACATACCTGATCCAAGGTCCTGTGATACTCGGCTGTACTGCTGGTGCTGAGCTCCTGACTTTCCCATGTGGTGCACACTGCCATTACAGGCCTGGCTCAGATTGATGATGCGGCCCAATATAGGTATTCTGAGTTAGCGCATCAACAGCTCAGACCAGTCTGTACTGCTCTGTACTGGAGCAACCAAGCAGCGTGGGACCGTAGATGTGTTATGTACACCCCCCTGCCAGCTTTGCTGTTGTTGTCTGTATCTGGGGTCTGTACTGCTCTCAGGGTCCTACTTGATAAGGGGGGAACTTACACTTGGCTACCTATACTGGGGGCACCTATACCTGGATACCGATACTGGGGGCACCTATACCTGGCTACCTATACTGGGGGCACCTATACCTGGATACCGATACTGGGGGGCACCGATACCTGGCTACCTATACCGGGGCACATATACCTGTCGACCTATTCTGGGGACACCTATACCTGGCTACCTATACTGGGGGCACCTAAACCTGGATACCTCTACTGGGGGCACCTATACCCGGCTACCTATACCGGGGCACATATACCTGTCGACCTATTCTGGAGGCTTCTATACCTAGCTACCTATACTGGGGGCACCTATTCCTGGCTACCTACACTGGAGGCACCTATTCCTGGCTACCTATACCGGGGCACATATACCTGTCGACCTATTCTGGGGACACCTATACCTGGCTACCTATACTGGGGGCACCTAAACCTGGATACCTCTACTGGGGGCACCTATACCCGGCTACCTATACCGGGGCACATATACCTGTCGACCTATTCTGGAGGCTTCTATACCTAGCTACCTATACTGGGGGCACCTATTCCTGGCTACCTACACTGGAGGCACCTATTCCTGGCTACCAACACTGGAGGCATCTATAGGTATAGATGCCTCCAGTGTAGGTAGCCAGGAATAGGTGCCTCCAGTGTAGGTAGCCAGGAATAGGTGCCCCCAGTATAGGTAGCCAGGAATAGGTGCCCCCAGTATAGGTAGCTAGGTATAGAAGCCTCCAGAATAGGTCGACAGGTATATGTGCCCCGGTATAGGTAGCCGGGTATAGGTGCCCTACACTGGGGGCACCTATACCTGTCTACCTATACTGGGAGCAACTATACCTGTATACCTGGATTCCTATACTGGGGGAACCTATACCTGGCTACCTACCTAGGGTGTGTTATAACGCGAGGTGCAAATTGTGGGGTGCTGTGCGATCATTCTAAACCGGATAAGGGGGGGGGGGGCGATCATCCTCACAAGTCTGCTTCGGGCAGCAAACAGTCTAGTACCGGCCCTGTCAAAGGTGTTTGGCAAAACTAGCAATCTGCTTGTGAATTGTTGGTATGCTAATAATTTACCAACTAAGGCTTCACTCCTGGGGAAGCAGAGCCCAAAGAGCTCCAAACTGCTCATGAACACAAGGAAAACGCCCGCCTGCCTACCCTGAGCTACGGCCCCGGCTCAGAACCTACTGGAACATTTGACCACCTCTCTTTATAAAGTTTTGACATATTGAAGGTGTTTATGTGTATCCTGACGTTTTTCGGAGGAAGTTAAAGAAGTGGGATTTGCGCCAGCTGAATTCTGCAGAAGGTGATGAAGCTAATTCAGAAACTATTTTAGAATTCCTGTGTTCATTAAAATACAATTAAAGAAGACTCTGTGAACGCAGCCATTTCTAGTGCTTTGGCTGTTGCTTTGTGAAAATCATTGGTCTGGAAAAAGCTTCACTGGCTGAACGCTCGCATTGGTTCAATGAGCTAAAAAGGAATTCCGGCCAAAATGGAAAAAAAGATGCACCGTGCTCATTTCTGTGTAAAGTTACAGAAAATCTGAACCAAACTTTCCTTCCCTTCACCTCTTCTCAGCCATGTTCTGCATAGATACCTGCATAGTATTATTCTACAAATGTACATTGCCAATTAACCTTGCTTTCTGCAAATTCTGGAAATGACATTACCTGAAAAGTGGATGATTCTAGATTCTATGTGACACCTTTTCTTCTGACCCTGAAGGTTTATTTCTGCTGCTACCCAAGATAACAGTGTTGTTTACAGCAGAAGTGATGAATCTGATAGTGATGATGAAACGCGTTGGTAGAGCTAACCAGAGCTTGGCTTGCAAGCTTTTAAAGGTGGATGCCAGTGGACGCAGGGGTGGTTCGTCCATGAAGTAAAGTTAATCACGTGTTTAAAGTGTAACTGTCGGGCATAAAATAAAAAATCTATTTTTTAACTGGTAAACAAGTAGTGAGGATGCTAATCAGGCAATCCAAAAGTTAAAATCACTCTTACTTTTCTTGTTTATAAATGATCATTCCCCAGTTTACCTGACTCTTATTTGGTACATCTGCCGCACAAAGGAAGTTGCAGGGCATGCTGGGTTGTCCTTTTTGGCTTCTCTACTTTCCCCTCAGACTTAGCTGATTGGCCAATATTTCTCATGCTAAACCAATACACTTTCTCTAGTGGAGGGCGGGCAATGCATACACAAACAGGCAGAGGGGAGTAAGGAAGAAAATTACATCAGGATTGGCTTCAAAATAGCCACAGTTAAAATGGGAAATGCTAAGAAGGATTTTCTCTTTTTCTACTGTAGAAAAATCACTAAAATCAAAATGTGGACGGTGCAATACATATCTTATGTAAGTAGAGCAAGTATTTATCTACTTATAGATGTGTTTTTTTCTGAGATATTATGGCTGACAGCTCCTCTTTAAAGAGAACCCGAGGTGGGTTTGAAGAATATTATCTGCATACAGAGGCTGGATCTGCCTATACAGCCCAGCCTCTGTTGCTATCCCAAACCCCCCTAAGGTCCCCCTGCACTCTGCAATCCCTCATAAATCACAGCCATGCTGCTGACAAACAGCTTGTCAGAGCTGGCTGTGTTTATCTCTATAGTGTCAGTCTGCTGCTCTCCCCGCCTCCTGCAGAACTCCAGTCCCCGCCTGCATCCCTTCCCTCCCTGCTGATTGGAGGGAAGGGACGGGGGCAGGGACCGGAGCTATTCAGGAGGCGGGGGAGCAGCTGAGACTGACACTACAGATGTAAACACAGCCTCACAGCATGGCTGTGATTTATGAGGGATTGCAGAGTGCAGGGGGACCTTAGTGGGGTTTGGGATAGCAACAGAGGCTGGGCTGTATAGGCAGATCCAGCCTCTGTATGCAGATAACATTCTTTAAACACACCTCGGGTTCTCTTTAAGGGTGGCAACAATGAGAGGGAGGAAAGAGGCGTTTCCCCTCCCCATATGCCCGCCTCCCTAGATGTTCATCGCCACTTTGCTCACCTGCTCTCAGTGTTCCAGCGAGGGATCTCCATCAGCCAACACTCAATCACTGACCAATGTTACCGCCTCCATGTTGTAGGAGGGTTAACAGATATTGACTACTATGAGCAGATTGTGTAGGTAAATCTTCATTCTACATGAAGGAGGTGATAAAATTGTTCAGCGATTGGCCAATCATAATTGAAAGTGTGTACAAGGCTTAAAGTGTACCTGAAAAAGTTTTTTTTTTAAAAAAAGAGTTTCACTTACCTGGGGCATCTGCCAGCCCCCTGCAGCTGTCATGTCCCGCACCGGTCCTCAACGATCCTCCATTCCCCCGCTGCGGTACAGTTTCAGTTCGTAGAGTTGCTGTCCACTGTGCGTGCACGGCCCTGGACACGTGCTTCCTCATTTGCGCTCCTGTCGCCGGGAGCTTCCTGCGTAGACGCAGTAGAGATTTTCTCATACTACGCATACACAGGACGCTCCCAGCACCGGGAGCGTGAACGAGGATGCGAGCAACCACGGCCGCGAAGGCGGTGTAGCTGATGACTTGTAAGTTGGCAAAATTGAAACTGAGCCGTGGTGGGGAACGGAGGATCTTAGAGGACCAGCGCGGGACAGGATGGCTGCACGGGGCTGGCAGAAGCCCCAGGTAAGTGAAACTCTTTTTTTAAAAAGCATCTTCAGGTCTGCTTTAAAGAGGAACTGTAGTGAACATAGCATAATGAATAAAATGTCGTATTTTTTACAATAATCATTTATAGATTATTTAGTCAGTGTTTGCCTATTCCTCTCCCTGATTTACATTCTGAAATGTATCACTGGTGGTGAGTGACTATGTGATTTATCACATAGTTCTTCCAGGCTACCTCAAACCTCCACGAAATGTTTGTAACTGAGAGTTCTATGCCTGGATGGAGATACTGCTTGCTGGGCAGTTGGAAAAAGCCACTATTTTGCACAATGCAATGAGGTTCACAGGCAGCAAACTGTCAGAACCATGGTCATGACATCACACTGGGGGAGGGGTTTCACCACAATATCAGCCATACAGACACCCCTGATCACCTCTTTGAGAACAGGTAAAGATTTCTCATGGGAAAGGGGGTATCAGCTACTGATTGGGATGAAGTTCAATCTTTGGTTACCAGGCTTGCTCAGCATGAGTAAATCATGAGTAACCACGGTGGTTACTAGTAATTCAAATAAGTTGTAATTGCAGTAGCTGAACGGCCGTATGCGGCGGGGTTAATTACCTATAATGCCGTTGTCCGGCCTGCGTTTCAAAGGGCTTGAAGGAGGAAGTGCGCCATAGCGAGGCTTGCTACACGACCACCATGGTTACTCATGATGAGCAAGCCTGTTGGTTACAGGTCCTCTTTAACCCCCAAGCCAGTAATATATAAAGCGATAGGCCAGCCAAAGCAACCTCCATATTTCTCTTGTGACTGCTTATGTGCATTACCCAAACAGGTACAGTGGAGTGCAACAATTCTCCATATACTGAAAATCAAATGAAAATAACAGAACCAGCCTTCAAAAAAAAAAAAAATCAGTTACATTGAATACCTGAAACAGAAGAAAAAAAAGGAGAGCCTAAATAAAGCGAGCAAAGCCGAGACAAGCGCGCGGAATGCAGAATGAGAGTGTCTGTATTCCAGAGAGCCGCGCTATCTGGGGAGACCGTGAATAGGCAGCACATACCTTCCCTGTGCCTCCTTTATAAAGAGCTCCCAGCTATTGTCATTCCTGACAGATCAATGCGGTCTGATGTACTAATGTTACCAATACAATCTTTTTTTAAGGGAGGAAATAAAATCTGAGCACTTAATATGCGCTTCTTGTTCAAACGCACCTAACACATAATAAGCGGCTGCAGCTCGCCCATTTCTGGAACAGGGGGGAAATAATTAGGGTTGCACGCAGGAAATGCTCTAGCGGTATTTTGTATATTTAGAATCTAGAAATGACTAGATTACATTTACTGAGGAATGACTGGAGATAAAAACATTTAGGCCTTGTTACCATCATAAATCGCAAATCGCTGACGCCAGCGTTTTGCGATTTTGTAGGCTATGCTTTTTAGCTCCTCCCGGAGTTTATCTGCACGCTGCGATTTTTTCTAAAGCACTTTTCTAAGTGTTTTTGCAGAGAAGTTTGTTTTTTCACTTCAACAACAACAACAACAAATAACATTTGTAAAGCGCTTTTCTCCCGTGGGACTCAAAGCGCATAAGCATGGCTCCGACCATCGTGGTACAGAGGAAGAATTTTATAAATCTGGAAATGCCAGGCTAAACAGGTGGCTTTTCAGTCTGGATTTGAATAGCTCCAGGGATGGTGCTGTCTTTACTGGGTGTGGTAGGGAGTTCCAAAGAGTAGGGGCAGCATGACAGAAGGCTCTATCTCCAGATTTTTTGAGGTGCACTCTAGGAGTGACCAAGTTTATAGAACTTGCTGATCTGAGGTTGTGAGAGGTGTGGTGCAGCTTCAGCAAGTCCTTCATGTATCCAGGGCCTTCATGTTGCAAGTCAGGAAGTGAACTCTTTGAACCGGAAAATAATAAATATAATTTATTTATCCTTAAAAGTGCTCAGGAAATTGCTATACAAAGCCTTTTTTCAAGCCCTTTGCGATTTCCCTATACCTGCCATTGAGGCAAATCGCCCCAAAAATGGTACAGGCAGCGCTTTGATGAGTGGATCAGAATTGAACCGCTCAGATAGGAACACTCTCATAGGGATTCATTGCACAAGCACTTTTAGGGCGATTTTGAAAATCGCAGACACTTAAAAAAGGGGGGAAAAAAGGCCCCTTAGGGCTGGTGCACACCAGAGCGGTTCTGGAGCGTTTTTAAAAACGCTAGCTGTTTGAAAACTGCTTGTGCAATGTATTTCAATAGGCTGGTGCATACCAGAGCGGTTCATTTTTTCCACAAACGCAAACTCGAGGGCTGCAGAGGCGTTTCTGCCTCAATGTTAAGTATAGGAAAGTGGAAAACCGCTCTGAAAAAGGCTAGATCAGAGCGGTTTTCCAGGCGTTTTTGTTACAGAAGCTGTTCAGTAACAGCTTTACTGTAACAATATATGAAATCTGCTACACAAAAACGCTCCAAACACACCTAGGCATGTTTGAAAAATCTCTCTAACAAAATCCAAAAAGGACTAGCACCGCTTTAAGTGTAAATATAGCTCTTTATTCCATTAAAAATGGCAGCAGTGACAGACTGCTGTTTCAGGTTAAAACCCTTTATCAAACTGCTTCAAGCCCTTCAAGGGCTTCAAGTCTGTCACTGCTGCCATTTTTTATGGAATAAAGAGCTCTATTTACACTTAAAGCAGTGCTAGTACTTTTTGGATTTTGTTGGACAGTAGAGATGGCCCGAACGGTTCGACCGAGAAGCAATTCATGCGAACTTCGGTGGTTCGCGATCGAACGCGAACTATATGCGAGTTTGACCCGCCCCCTATACTACATCATTAGGGTCAACTTTAACCCTCTACATCACAGTCAGCAGACACAGGGTAGCCAATCAGGCTACACTCCCTCCTGGAGGCCCCCCCCCTCCTTATAAAAGGCAGGCAGCATTGGCCATTTCCCTCACTCGTGTGGCTGCAGTAATTAGAGAAGGGAGAGCTTGTTGCAGAGACATAGGAAAAGCATGGTTGGGCTCATATTAGGCATGTTAGCTTGCTCCTTGCTGATACTTATTGCTAAAAGCACCCCTCAACAGCTCTTTTGAGAGGTGTGTGTGTGTGTGTGTGTGTGTGTGTGTGTGTGTGTGTGTGTGTGTGTGTGTGTGTTTTTCCCACATACACTTGCATATACAGCCCTGTAAGTCAGTCGCAGCTGGCCCTTGGCCCCTTGGTAATTCCTACTGTGCCACTGCCAGGCCCAGCACATTCAGTGACTACCTGTTCACGGTACCTATGTGTGTGACAGCTGCACATTTGTAATACCAATCACTGCATACATGTTCATTTTTTCTGCACCTGCGCGACAGAAGCACGCAGTGTTATATACCAGTCACTGCACCTGTTCACGGTACCTGTGTGTGCTGCACATTGTATTGATACCAGTCACTGCATACCTGTTCAGTGCACCTGTGTGACCGCACGCTGTTTTATATACCAGTCCGTGCATACCTGTTAACTGCACCTGTGTGTCAGCTGCACATTGTATTGTAATACCAGTCACTGCATACCTTTCACTGCACCTGTATGACTGCACATGGTATTAGTCAAGTCAGTGCATACTTTTCACTTCATCCCCCCGATATGGACAAAACAAGAGGCAGAGCCAGAGGCAGGCCACCCGGAAGGTCTGTTCGAGGTCGCACTGTCGTGATTTTGTGTGGCCCTCGTCGACCAAAGTACAGTGTTCAGAAGAAGGCACGTGCCATCAACCCCCAATATTGTCAGGACGTAGTTGACTATTTAACACAGAACACATCATCTTCCTCAGCTCCCACACGGAAGCCTGACATTTATTCCTCCTCCTGCTCTGATTCTGGCACCCCACTTAACTCTCCGTTGGCAGCCATCACCAAAGTGCCATGGAAAGACTAAGACTCACGTAGGGACAACTACCTTAAGAAGGCACAGGATTACAAAGCACAAACTGCAATGGGATGACCACCTGAGGAAAAGCAGTACACAAAAGCAAAGCTACACACAGCAGTGTAAGATACAATCACGCAATTATTTCTCAAAAAAGGCGATACCCAAACTGTACTGTGATGTTGAAAGGCAAGTGGTGTCATCTCTGGCACACTGCATTGAGTCAAGGGTGCATCTGACCACGGATGCCTGGTCTGCAAAGCACAGTCAGGCCTGCCCGAAGACTAAGTCAGTCCCCACACACAGCATCTCTGTCTGCACGCCATGTGACTGCCTGCCCCAAGA
The DNA here is from genome assembly GCF_040937935.1 of Hyperolius riggenbachi. Classification (NCBI taxonomy): domain Eukaryota; kingdom Metazoa; phylum Chordata; class Amphibia; order Anura; family Hyperoliidae; genus Hyperolius; species Hyperolius riggenbachi. Next base: position 529,897,526 of record NC_090647.1, read on the forward strand.
CTAAGTCGGTCCCCACACAGCATCTCTGCCTGCAGGCCGCTTGACTGCCTTCTCCGCCACCACCAACAGGGTCCAGGACTCCAGGTGGATTCCTAAATTTGCTAGCAGCGGCCGCTATAATTTTTCTGGTGCCTGTACATGCCTGCCTAATTTTTCTGGCTGCACTGCGGCTGCAACAACAAAACAAAAGGCATGTACATGTGTGTCAATTCTCCTTTGTGATCGTTACCTTGCGTATCGCAATGAAGCAATGACTGGCTAAATGAGTGTGTTGGGGGCACACCTGACCCAAAAAGATAGATAATAAGGTCGTTGCTTCATTGTGGACAGACCAAATTCGAACAGCTGGACACTCAGTCACTGTAGTTCTGTCATTCAGCTACCTTAGTCCGACCATATGGGCTTGAAAACCGCCATCGCCTGCACTCTCGCCATGGTGTGCACCAGTCCAGCATGGCCGTCACTACACAAATAGCTGTTTGCGGTGCATTACACAGTGAGTTTGCTCTGTCAGTGTGAAGCAGTACACTAATTACACTACCTGATTGATGTATACACATGCACGATCTTTTAAAGCACTTTAGGCCTCCAATTTAGCAATAAAATGTGATTTCTGCCCTTAAAACCTGCTGTGCGTAAAATCCGGATTTTTCCCCGGGACTTTTGGCATGTATCCCACTCCGCCATGCCCCCCCCCCCTACAGGTGTTAGACTCCTTGAAACATCTTTTCCACCACTTTTGTGGCCAGCATAAATGTTTCTAGTTTTTAAAGTTCGCCTCACCATTGAAGTCTATTGCTGTTCGTGAAAGTTCGTGCGAACCGAACTTTTGCGGAAGTTAGCATTCGAGGTTCGCAAACCAAAAATCGGAGGTTCGAGCCACCTCTATTGGACAGTACTCCGCAGGGTACACTGTGGTGGGACTTTGGTAGGCTGTCTTTCTGTTTTGTCGGTGCTCCCTTTCTTTTGTTTTTAGAAAACCTCTCTAAACATGCCTAAAATCACTCTGAAAATCTGTTTCAAAAACCTCCAGCGTTTTGCGGATCTGCTAGAGGTTTTTGGTGTGCACTGGCCCTTAGTGTGAATAAGTCCTTTGGCCCCATTCACACTTAGAAGAGCAAAACGCCAGCGATTTTTGCCGGAGTTTTGCTGGAGTGATTCTTCCATGATTTCACGCGGAAAAATCACTGGACAGTGCAGCGATTTCTCCACGATCGCGTTTAGCGCTTCTATAGCACTGAAACGCAATTGCCGGGAAATCGCCTGAAAATTGCACAGGTTACGCGTTTGCATTTCACATTTTTGGGCAAATTTGCGGCGATTAGTGCAAATCACCCAAGTAAGAACGGGCCCAAAGGGTTTGTTTACACTAGCGCTTTCAAAATCGCTAGCGTTTGAACGTTTTGCCAAAATCGCAGGCAAAACGCTCAAGTATGAATGGGGCCTTATTGTTTACCTCTGGAGAGGATGCTCCAAACCTTGCCTGGATTTAAATTAGGGATGGTCAATGAGATGCTAATAGTTTTGAGTTAATGCAAATTTTATGCATCATTATGCAGATATGGAAAAAGCATAGCTCCCAACTGTCCCTCTTTAGGAACACAATCACTTGTCCCTCTTTCTTCTTTATTTGTCCCTCTTTCAAGACTGATGTATAGATCTATGTTTATATAAGTTTTTTTCTACTGAAAATTTGTTTAACTGACTCTAAACTTTAAAATCATTTTTCAAAAAGAAAATGTAGTTTTTGAGAAAATCAATTTTAAAAATGCAAAGGAAAATGGTTTTTAAACTCAAAACAATGAGAGTTTAAAAATCATTTTACTTTGTATTGTTTACATTGATTTTTTCAAAAATTAGAAGTTCTTTTTTAATGTATTTTTTTAACTAGTACCCACTAATCAACTTAACAAATGTAGCAATTTGGCTGCAATAGCTTATATGGGGGCTTTGATATTCACCGCCAAAGTATGCGTACAAAACTAATGAAATGAATTATGCTTTTCCATGAAATTTTGCAACATTTCTGATCATCGTTACTTTAGATCTTCCCCCTATTCCTTTAGATTGTAAGCGTGAAAGGGCAGGGCTATCTCACCCTTTTGTGCTTTGGAATTTGTAACACATTTTATTCATGTTAATTTTGTCACTGTAATTACCAATGCTGTATTTTGTACCAATTCTGTATTTTTGTAGTGATCCATGCCATCGCTGCACTTGCACTTTACTGAAATTTGCAATATACCTCATAGTTCCACTTTCTCCCTGGTTTGCAGTTTACCTGCTTTTTGTGTCTTGAGCACTAGAGATGTCGCAAACCTCCGATTTTCGGTTCGCGAACTTTCGCGGAAGGTTCGGTTCGCGTAAAAGTTCGCGAACCGCAATAGACTTCAATGGTGAGGCGAACTTTGAAAAATAGAAAAAATTATGCTGGTCAGAAAAGTGATGGAAAACATGTTTCAAGGGGTCTAACACCTGAACGGGGGCATGGATGAGTGGGATACACGTCAAAAGCCCCGGGGAAAAATCTGGATTTGACGCAAAGCAGCGTTTTAAGGGCAGAAATCACATTGAATGCTAAATTGCAGGCCTAAAGTGCTTTAAAACGTCTTGCATGGGTATACATCAATCAGGGAGTGTAATTAGAGTTCTGCTACACACTGACACACCAAACTCACTGTGTAACGCAGCGCAAACACCTGTTTGCGTAGTGACGGCCGTGCTGGACTGGTGCGCACCATGGCGAGTGTAGGCCGTGGCAGTTTTCCAGCCCATATGGTCACTGGGCTGTGGTAGCTCAATGATAGAACAACAGTGACTGTCCAGCTGATCGAATTTGGTCTGTCCACAAGGAAGCAACGACCTTATTATCTTCTTGTATGTAGGTAGGCATAGGTAGGAGTCCCAGTATAGGTAGGTAGGCATAGGTAGGACTCCCAGTATAGGTAGGTAGGCAGAGGTAGGTGTCTCAGTAGTTAGCTAGGCATAGGTAGGAGACCCAGTATAGGTAGGTAGGCATAGGTAGGAGTCCCAGTAGTTAGCTAGGCATAGGTAGGAGACCCAGTATAGGTAGGTAGGCATAGGCAGGAGTCCCAGTATAGGTAGGTAGGCATAGGTAGGTCCCCTAGTATAGGTAGGTAGGTAGGTGTCCCCGTATAGGTAAGTAGGTGCCCTAGTAGTTAGGTAGGCATAGGTAGGTGTTCCAGTATAGATAGTTAGGCAGGGCCTGGCTGGCTCAGTAATAACAATTACCAAGGTCCAGCTGCAACAGATAGGGTTGTATAATGTCAGTGTCAGTGAGCAACACACACAAAAAAACACATCAGGAAAACATTAGCTCTCAAAAGAGAGCTGAGGGGTGCTATTTTAGCAATAACAATCATCCAGGAGCAAGCCAAGAGCCTAACTAATCTTTCCCTAGGAGAAAGAATCTGCAGCAGCTCTCCCTAGTCTGTCTATTTGCAGCAGGCACACGAGTGAGTGTCATGGCCAGCGAGCCTGCCTTATATAAGGGGGGGTGGGGCTCCAGGGCTTAGTGTAGCCTGAATGGCTACAATGTCCCTCCTGACTGTGATGCAGAGGGTCAAAGTTGACCCTCATAGTGCATTATGGGGCGAATCGAACTTCCGCAAAAGTTCGCCTGGTCCAGGCGAACGCGAACCCCTAAAGTTCGCCTGGAACCGTTCGCCGGCGAACCGTTCGCTACATCTCTATTGAGCACATGAAGTTTGCAGGAGTCATTACTGCTGACAGCTGTATCATCTCACATTAACTTATGAGTGCCAACCTCCGCTCTGCTTTGTTTTATATCCCAAGTATCAACACTTATATCTGTAAATAAATTCATCTTATTACTGTAACCACTTCCAAACAACAGGTTTTTTCCCCCCTTCAGAACCAGAACAATTTTCTCATCACGCTCCTCCCATTCATTCACCATCACCAATAACTTTATTGCTACTTATGAAACACAGAAATGCTGTAAATATTTTTTTGCGGGACAAACTAGGCTTTCTTTGGGCAGTACTTTTGCTAATAATCTTTTATATTTTATGCATTTTAGAGGGAAGAAGAAAAAAAATGCAACGAGTTCACTTCCTGACCTGAGTCAGGGAGTGAATTACAAAACCACTCGGAAAAAACGCTTAGAAAACCACTAAGCACAAAAATGAATCGCCCACCCAATCGCCAGGAATCGGAAAAAAAAGACGCCTGAAAAAAACCCCAACGCAGACGGACAAGCGAACGGAACGCAATGTGAACAAGGCCTAAGAGGGCTTTTCGGCCTCTTTTAGCCCCTTACACACTCCTGGGAGTTCTGGTTCCCCATGGCCCTGCTGGGTACTCTGTTAGGGCTGGAACCCACTAGAGCGCTTTTTTGAGCTTTTAGGAATCGATTTGAATCGCTAGCGATTTCCCTAAATGCTCTGCCAGTGTAAATGGATGTAGCAAATTCCACAGTAGCGATTGCGATTAGCAAAATCGCGATCGCAGGACATGCAGCATTTTGGGAGTGTTTGTGATCCAATATAAAGTATATAAGCGCTGGAAAATCGCTCATGAATTGCGACACATAGCGATTTGTGTGTCATTTTAAATTACTGCAAACTGTAAAAAAAATGTAAAATAATTTAAAAGGACCAATCAGAGTTAAAATCGCTAATCACAAATCACTACACAGTTTCTGGCAAAAAGCTTAGTGTTTTTAAAATCGCTACCAAAATCACCAAAAAACGCTCAGGAAATCGCTTACAAAACGCTACTTCAAAAATGCTAGCAATTGCAATAGCGATTTGCGACTTTTAGTGGATTCCGGGCATCACTCTGGGTGTTTCAAGTCCCCGTAGAGCCACACGAATCCATGCCATGCACTGATGAGGATCAATCAATCCTGGATTAGTGTGGCTCTGTAATATTAACAAGCTGACACATCATTGCATTCTGGAATTGTGGTTCTGGAGGTGTGGCTAGCTTTCAGGGACATCAAAGAGATGATTTGCATATTCAGCAGTTATGCATCGTGGCAGACATCTCAGCGCTCACTCAAACCTGAATAATTGTTATTAGTAAGATAGATCCCTCAGACAGGTAACCAGTAGCAAACTAGATCCTTTAGACCAGTAACTAGTAGTAAGCTAAAAAGATTGATCACTAAAGGTGTGTACACACATGCGACTATAGTCGTTTGAAACAATCGTTCCCCGATCATTTCAAACGACGATCGTTTAAAAAAAAGGAGCCAACGACCATTAAGTCTAACGACGGACGAGCTAGATCATTAAAAACGAACGATCTAGCTTGGCGGATTTTTTCCAACGACGATCGTTTGCAAAAGTAGTACATCGTTGGAAAAGGGTCGTTCGTAATAAGCTTGACATGCGCATTTCACTATTTCTCCATGGAACTTTTCATTTTTATGCGCAAGCGCAATAGTTGCTTTACGTGATGTAACGTTCGTTCTAACGATCAGATCGTTACACACCTTTAAAAACTAACTTTATTTAGGTCGTTCTTTCGTCAATTAAAAGTTCATTCATCGTTCACAACGAATGATAGTTGTCGCATGTGTGTACGTAGCTTAAGGCAGCTCTCACTCTTACCCCTGCAACTTGTGATCATGTTTTTCCACATTTTTGCCACTCTGGGTTGGGGGGGGGGGGAGCCAGCACAGGATAGAGAGCACCGAGAGGAGACGGAAGGCTACAACCCAGAGCCTTCCCTCTCCTTAGGTAAGTATTTGCTTCATTTTTAAAAAAAATGCGATTCCCATTCACTTTAACCACAGAGTGTCGGCTTCCTCTGCTTGCTGGCTTTGAATAGTGTTGGGCGAACATCTAGATGTTCGGGTTCGGGCCGAACAGGCCGAACATGGCCGCGATGTTCGGGTGTTCGACCCGAACTCCAAACATAATGGAAGTCAATGGGGACCCGAACTTTTGTGCTTTGTAAAGCCTCCTTACATGCTACATACCCCAAATTTACAGGGTATGTGCACCTTGGGAGTGGGTACAAGAGGGAAAAAAATTTAGCAAAAAGAGCTTATAGTTTTTGAGAAAATCGATTTTAAAGTTTCAAAGGGAAAACTGTCTTTTAAATGCGGGAAATGTCGGTTTTCTTTGCACAGGTAACATGCTTTTTGTCGGCATGCAGTCATAAATATAATACATATAAGAGGTTCCAGGAAAAGGGACCGGTAACGCTAACCCAGCAGCAGCACACGTGATGGAACAGGAGGAGGGTGGCGCAGGAGGAGAAGGCCACGCTTTGAGACACAACAACCCAGGCCTTGCATGAGGACAAGAAGCGTGTGGATAGCAATTTGCATTTTGTCGCCATGCAGTCATAAATGTAATACAGATGAGAGGTTTAATAAACAGGGACCGGAAACGCTAACCCATCACAGATGTTCATTGTTCATGTTACTTGGTTGGGGTCCGGGAGTGTTGCGTAGTCGTTTCCAATCCAGGATTGATTCATTTTAATTTGAGTCAGACGGTCTGCATTTTCTGTGGAGAGGCGGATACGCCGCCGATCTGTGACGATGCCTCCGGCAGCACTGAAACAGCGTTCCGACATAACGCTGGCTGCCGGGCAAGCCAGCACCTCTATTGCGTACATTGCCAGTTTGTGCCAGGTGTCTAGCTTCGATACCCAATAGTTGAAGGGTGAAGATGGATTGTTCAACACAGCTACGCCATCTGACATGTAGTCCTTGACCATCTTCTCCAGGCGATCGGTGTTGGAGGTGGATCTGCACGCTTGCTGTTCTGTGTGCTGCTGCATGGGTGTCAGAAAATTTTCCCACTCCAAGGACACTGCCGATACCATTCCCTTTTGGGCACTAGCTGCGGCTTGTGTTGTTTGCTGCCCTCCTGGTCGTCCTGGGTTTGCGGAAGTCAGTCTGTCGGCGTACAACTGGCTAGAGGAGGGGGAGGATGTCAATCTCCTCTCTAAAGTCTCCACAAGGGCCTGCTGGTATTCTTCCATTTTGACCTGTCTGGCTCTTTCTTCAAGCAGTTTTGGAACATTGTGTTTGTACCGTGGATCCAGAAGGGTATAAACCCAGTAATTGGTGTTGTCCAGAATGCGCACAATGCGTGGGTCGCGTTCAATGCAGTCCTAGGCCGAAGAGGTCATAGCCTAGGGTCACAAAACCTGTTTATTTGGGCAATTTCAATGGTGGCGAGTCTGACGTACATAAATCGCAGCAATGGCCGTTAGCAACGTCTGAATCTCACGAAATGTCTCATGCAGGTAGAAGACATATTGTTAGACTTGGGCTCCAAAGATGGGTTCCCTACATCCCTGCAAACCAGAGTTACAGGGCTCCAAATTTGGTAAAATCCCCCATAGGCTTTCATTGGGCCTCCTATTTACAGTTCCAAAATCTCACATCTTTTCAAAGGGCAATTACTCAGCAGTGGCAAATTTTCTAGCATTGTAGGGACCCTTAGGGGGAACATGACTGGTGAGTTTCGGGCCCCTAGGCCAAAGAGGTCATAGCCTAGGGTCACAAAAACCTGTTTATTTGGGCTATTTCAATGGTAGTGATGGTGACGTACATAAATCGCAGCAATGGCCGTTAGCAAAGTCTGAATCTCACGAAATGTCTCATGCAGGTAGAAGACATATTGTTAGACTTGGATTCCAAAGATGGGGTCCCTACATCTCTGCAAACCAGAGTTACAGGGGTCCAAAATTGGTAAAATCCCCCATAGGCTTTCATTGGGCCTCCTATTTACCGTTCCAAAATCTCACACCATTTCAAAGGGCAATGGCTCAGCAGTGGAAAAACTCACCAGTCATGTTCCCCCTAAGGGTCCCTACAATGCTAGAAAATTTGGTACTGCTGAGCCATTGCCCTTTGAAAAGATGTGAGATTTTGGAAAGTGAAATAGGGAGGCAATGAAATCCTATGGGGGATTTTACCAATTTTGGACCCCTGTAACTCTGGTTTGCAGAGATGTAGGGACCCCATCTTTGGAATCCAAGTCTAACAATATGTCTTCTACCTGCATGAGACATTTCGTGAGATTCAGACGTTGCTAACGGCCATTGCTGCGATTTATGTACGCCACCATCACTACCATTGAAATAGCCCAAATAAACAGGTTTTTGTGACCCTAGGCTATGACCTCTTTGGCCTAGGGGCCCGAAACTCACCAGTCATGTTCCCCCTAAGGGTCCCTACAATGCTAGAAAATTTGCCACTGCTGAGTAATTGCCCTTTGAAAAGATGTGAGATTTTGGAACTGTAAATACGAGGCCCAATGAAAGCCTATGGGGGATTTTACCAAATTTGGAGCCCTGTAACTCTGGTTTGCAGAGATGTAGGGAACCCATCTTTAGAGCCCAAGTCTAACAATATGTCTTCTACCTGCATGAGACATTTCGTGAGATTCAGACGTTGCTAACGGCCATTGCTGCGATTTATGTACGTCAGACTCGCCACCATTGAAATTGCCCAAATAAACAGGTTTTGTGACCCTAGGCTATGACCTCTTCGGCCTAGGACTGCATTGAACGCGACCCACGCATTGTGCGCATTCTGGACAACACCAATTACTGGGTTTATACCCTTCTGGATCCACGGTACAAACACAATGTTCCAAAACTGCTTGAAGAAAGAGCCAGACAGGTCAAAATGGAAGAATACCAGCAGGCCCTTGTGGAGACTTTAGAGAGGAGATTGACATCCTCCCCCTCCTCTAGCCAGTTGTACGCCGACAGACTGACTTCCGCAAACCCAGGTCGACCAGGAGGGCAGCAAACAACACAAGCCGCAGCTAGTGCCCAAAAGGGAATGGTATCGGCAGTGTCCTTGGAGTGGGAAAATTTTCTGACACCCATGCAGCAGCACACAGAACAGCAAGCGTGCAGATCCACCTCCAACACCGATCGCCTGGAGAAGATGGTCAAGGACTACATGTCAGATGGCGTAGCTGTGTTGAACAATCCATCTGCACCCTTCAACTATTGGGTATCGAAGCTAGACACCTGGTACAAACTGGCAATGTACGCAATAGAGGTGCTGGCTTGCCCGGCAGCCAGCGTTATGTCGGAACGCTGTTTCAGTGCTGCCGGAGGCATCGTCACAGATCGGCGGCGTATCCGCCTCTCCACAGAAAATGCAGACCGTCTGACTCAAATTAAAATGAATCAATCCTGGATTGGAAACGACTACGCAACACTCCCGGACCCCAACCAAGTAACATGAACAATGAACATCTGTGATGGGTTAGCGTTTCCGGTCCCTGTTTAATGAACCTCTGTATTACATTTATGACTGCATGGCGACAAAATGCAAATTGCTATCCGCACGCTTCTTGTCCTCATGCAAGGCCTGGGTTGTTGTGTCTCAAAGCGTGGCCTTCTCCTCCTGCGCCACCCTCCTCCTGTTCCATCACGTGTGCTGCTGCTGGGTTAGCGTTACCGGTCCCTTTTTTCTGGAACCTCTTATATGTATTACATTTATGACTGCATGCCGACAAAAAGCATGTTACCTGTGCAAAGAAAACAGACATTTCCCGCATTTAAAAGACAGTTTTCCCTTTGAAACTTTAACATCGATTTTCTCAAAAACTATAAGCTCTTTTTGCTAATTTTTTTTCCTCTTGTACCCACTCCCAAGGTGCACATACCCTGTAAATTTGGGGTATGTAGCATATAAGGAGGCTTTACAAAGCACGAAAGTTCGGGTCCCCATTGACTTCCATTATGTTCAGAGTTCGGCCATGTTCAGCCCGAACCCGAACATCTAGATGTTCGCCCAACACTACACGTGACCCGTTCGGCCAATCACAGCGCTAGCCGAACGTTCGGGTAACGTTCGGCCATGCGCTCTTAGTTCGGCCAGAACCCGAACAGTGGCGAACACTGTTCGCCCAACACTAGCTTTGAAGCACTTTTGATGCATCTGTGGCTTCACAACCTTGCTTCTACTAATATCATCAGTACTTATCACCGCTGGGATAATGTGCTCTGGTCTATTGCTTTGCATATCTGCTTTATCCTGAACAACAGTGGGTTTCTGCCGAAGCAAACTAACGTTATATGGTCTGCTATCATACTCAAGTGAACTGATCTAAGCAGGAGCATATTATACTGCATGTTTTCTTCACTACTGTGAAGCAACCTTTATGGAACTATTACACCTCATTGGAAATTAATCTGTTGGAGCAATATCGATTAGCATATTTACTGGTGCCAGTGGCTGTGGACACAATCACATATATGGGGAGGTCTGAGAGTCTGCAGTGTGGAAGGAGTGTGGTGTGTGAGCAATAGGGTGATCTGATCGACCAATGCCTGGATTTTTTAAGATTTCTTACTTTTTTACGATGAAATTAATAAAATTATGGTATTTTAATAGATAAAAGAAGCCTTGGTTGATATTATTTGGGGCATACGCCCTCCTCATCTCTCCTCCAAGGTTTTTTTTGTAATTGTAGCTCAAGTTGTTTGTAAGTAGGGGACTGTCTGCACGGTACAGGTAGTCCCTGACTTACGAACTCCCGACTTACGAACGACCCATCGAGAGGGACACTGGAGGCACAGGGGGGGGGGGGGGACAGAGGAGGTACAGAGGACAGAGATGGCACAATGTTCTGACTTACGAACAGATTCAGGTTAAGAACGAACCTACAGTCCCTATCTCGTTCATTAACCGGGGAATACCTGTATATATAAATGTAATAGGATGTGTTTACATTGTTTTTGTAGCTATCTAGCCATCGGGCAGTTGCCCTTCCTATTAATATTTCATGTAAGGGTGGACATAATAATGTTACCTGGCTAATGTACCTATTGGCAGAACAAACAGGAAACTCGCTGGCTGTAGATAATGGAATAACAGAGGTCTCGTACACATCAAGATGCAGTATCTATCCCATTATCAGAGCTGAGCATTGTATAAATCGCTCTTTGTAAGAAATCTGAGGCTATTGTCCGTTTCTTTAGCACAAGTCCATTTTTTGCTAAAATAAAACTTGTCAATAAACACCTAATAGAGTTTCTAACCTTTCCTTGTTCTACTAAAGGAAGTCTTGTTAAAGCAGACCTAAAGTCAAGCATATTACTAAGGCCATATACACACAGCTGGCTAAAGTCAACATCGAAAAATAATATTTTGTTAGCTTCGCAACCACTTGGTCACTGCAAAAACTGTGGAACTAATTGTAGACTTCAGAAGAAACGCTCCGGCTCCCAATCCGGTCTCCATTGATGGTACCGAGGTCTCGAGAGTACACAGCGCTCGGTTCCTTGGTACCACCATCACGGACAATCTGAAGTGGGATGTAAACACCTCCGTAATTCAAAGGAAAGCCCAGCAGAGACTGTTCTTTCTCAGGCAGCTGAAGAAGTTCGGGATGTCACAGGAGCTAATGATCAGCTTCTACTCTGCCACCATCGAGTCTGTCCTTTGCTCCTCCATCATTGTCTGGTACTCCGGGGCTAATGCAAGGGACAAGCACAAACTCCAAAGGGTAATCAGTGCTGCTGAGAGGATCATCGGGTCACCCCTGCCACCCCTGGACATCCTTCAATCATCAAGAATGAGGTCCAGGGCAAACAAGATCACTCAAGACCCCTCCCACCCGGGCAGTTGCTTCTTCGACCCCCTTCCTCTAGGTCGCCGTTATAGGTCCATCCTCACTAAAACCACGAGGCATAAAAACACCTTCTTTCCCCAAGCGGTTGCCCTACTTAATTCATGCACTCTCCCAACCGACATCCCCTAATCTCCCTCTGCCACCCCCGTGCGGAATACGAGCACGGAAGGAACTATCTCCAGCTGGCCACGCTGCACCACATGCCACCGTACAAATGTATGTTGTATGTTGTACATAAGATAGTCCTGCCCATCTGATCTATGAACTGCTGCTGCCTGTTAAATTGACGTCAGGGTGTCTCTGTAGCTAAGATCTGTACCATGTGCTGTTTGCCAACTGCTGCTATTGATCGTCAAACTGTTGTAGTGTGTATGTAGATATCATCTGTTTATCTTCTTTTCACCAAGTTGTTGTTAAGCCAATTGCCGTTGTGTCCACAAAAAATTCCAGGTGCGGCTCCTGTCGCACTTGGCGAATAAAGTTGATTCTGATTCTGATTCTCAATAAAGGATTTTGGAATTCTTTGCAATGTGTTTGCGCACACGGTGGGTGTGACAGTAATTACGTGTTCCAGTGGTAAGTGGTATAGCAGCGTTTTAAACCCAGGGCATGTCACCTTTGCAGGCATTAGTAGTTGATACCGAAAAGCACATACCGTATTTTTTGGACTGCAGGACACACTTTTTCTCCCCCAAAAGAAAAGGCTTCCTGGCCGCATAATTACACAAGCGCCACTAGGGGGAAGGAGTGAGCGAGAGAAGTAGCTGATCGCTGCGGGATGGACGCAAAACTGAAAAAATGCACCTTTATTTTCAAATAAAATATTGGCACCATACATTGTACTAGGGAAAAATTTTCAATAACCGGGACAAATGGGCAAATAAAATGTGTGTTTTAATTATGGTAGCATGTATTATTTTAAAACTATAATGGCCAAAAACTCAATGTTTTTCTTATTTTTCCTGTTAAAACACTTTAAGAATAACATAGTTCTTAGCAAAAAGTACCCCCCAAAGAAAGCCTAATTGGTAGCGGAAAACACAAGAAATAGATTGTTTCGTTGTGATAAGTAGTAATAAAGTTATAGACGTATGAATGGAAGGAGCGCTGACAGGTGAAAATTGTTTTGTTTTTTTTAAGGGGAAAAACCCTTCGAGGTGAAGAGGTTAAAACAACTTTCCTGTCATCATTTCAGAAAGCCAGGTAGAGACGATTGTTTTGAGTTAGATAAAATCTGCAACAGATACATAAAGGTGTTCTCAATGAAAAAAACAACAACAACAAAGCGAGGGGGAAAAAAAGACGTAAAAAAGAAAAGAAAAGAAAAAATATAACTATGGAACAAGTAAGGAGAAAGCCTGGCAAACATAGCTGCCAACTCCAAAAATCTATTCATAGGTTTATTTTAAAATCCTTTTTTAATGGCTAATTGTTTTTTCTAACATTAAACTATTTTGCAATAAAAATATAAAAAATCCCAGTATGTCTTTCCTCATATTTATGGCATTTCACGTTTTCATGCTTACATGATTGCAATCTATACCTTTGACAAGTAAATATTACCATTTTAATTTCAGTTTGTATAGTTTTCTCGCCACATGAAAAGCTTCTGGTAAATTCCGGCCTCCCCTGACGCGTGCGCCGGAATATTCTACCGAGGGAAGCCACTCAGCAGGACGCTCGTAAGTGAGGACAATGACAACTTCCCGCTGTCACAGTCCGGTGGGAGCGCGCTCTGAAATGGATTTCTTTTTTCTGGTGTGGTGGCAGCCACAAATGCCTTGTTGTGTGATTCAACCTGACAGATATTTAAGAAAATGTGTATATATGTATTATATATACATGTTATATATATATATATATATATATATATATATATATATATATATATATATATATATAAAAGAGGAACAGCGCCAATGCTTATCATCTAAAGACCGCAGCTGAGAGAAAACCGTGTCCAATGTTCAAGCAATAATGTCATTGAATCAGCGCAGGTCACAAGTAGGTATGTGAGACAATTCCACCATGCTTCACATCTGAGGTATCAGGCCCATAAAAGTGAGTCCCGGCACCCACAAGGAAAAAAGGCTTACCAGCCAAAAACAACCCACGTTATAAGGTTTCATCAAGGCCCAATTTACCATAAGGCACTGTAGGCACGTGCCTAACGGCGCCTGATGATAGAAGGGCATCTCACTCCCCTCATCTAGTGCCTCCCTCCCTCCTTCCCTCCTTATGCAGAGTCCCAAAAAGAGAGTAAGTGAAAAGTTACTCAACCTGCTCTCTGCATTCCACTGATGAGGTCTCCCTTCAGTCTGGGGCACCACAAGCTACTTAATACTGAGGGTACCTCTGGTTACCTAATGCTAAGGGACATCTGTAGCTATAACGGGCAAGGAATGGAAGGGAGAAGTGACAGCTGGGACAGTCAGCACACTTGCAGTGCGGTTCAAGATATCTGTGCCTGTAGGCTCCTGTGATGTAAATTCGGGCCACTGGGTTGTATACATAGCATGAGGCTCCCAGTGGTCACAGAACTGTTCCAGTCTTTAACCGAGTAAAGTCGTCCTCCAGATAGCATTGGTGTAAGATCGATGATATATCATAAAATGATAAAAAAACAGTAGTACTAAGTGACCGCTTTATTGCTTTAAGTAGTGCTGTTTTTTTGTCATTTTATACCGATGTTATCTGGAGGACGACTTTAAGCAGTTAAAGATTGGAACAGTCCTATGACCACTGGGGACCTCGTGCTGTGTATACAACCTTATAATGTGGGTTGTTTTTGGCTGGTAAACCTTTTTCCTTTTGGGTGCCGGGATTCACTTTTAGTGGCCTGATATCTCAGATGTAAAGCATGGTGGAATTTTATCACATACCTTCTTGTGACCTGCGCTGATTCAATTACATATAGTATATATTGTATATATTATTTACGGTATATCTTGATAAAAGCTCAGTAAACATTACACATTTGTCACATTCACTCAATAAGACACCTGGAATCAGGCAGCTAAGGCCTCTTTCAGATGGATGGGCTAACTGGGCGCTTGTCGGGGAGATTAGCGTCCCATCTGCCGCCCGTCAGTGCAATTTGAGTGCAATTAAAATGTAACAGCATTGCCCTGTTTTTAACACCATGTGTGTCAGTGCTTGACACACGGTGGCATTACCCAGCGGCAGACAACTGCGACATGTTGCGCTCAGATGTGACTCAAAGGGGGAAGGGGGGCCCGTGTCCAGTGCAAGTACCAAGCACTAAGCGATAGGCCAATGCAGGAGAGCAGCTGACAAGCGGTGAATCCCCCACCTGTCAGCAGCCCATCTAAAAGCGGCTTGACTTCTGCACCTGGCTGCAAGGGATGCAAATGGACAATTTGGGCACCCCCAAATAGAGATGTCGCGAACATAGAATTTTCTGAGCTTCCGCAAATGTTCGCGAACATGGAAATAGACTTCAATGGGCAGGCAAATTT
Source organism: Hyperolius riggenbachi (assembly GCF_040937935.1). NCBI lineage: Eukaryota > Metazoa > Chordata > Amphibia > Anura > Hyperoliidae > Hyperolius > Hyperolius riggenbachi. The sequence goes on from NC_090647.1 coordinate 529,912,617, forward strand.
TAAAACCTACAGGGACTGTTTCTGACCACAAAAGTGATGAAAAAGTTGTTTCAAGGGGTCTAACACCTGGACAGGGGCATGCCAGAGAGGGATCCATGCCAAAAGTCCCACCAAAAATTACAGAGTTGACGCAAAGTTGGGTTTTAATCCCTAAAGAGCAGAAATCACATGACATTCCTACAAATAAAGCACTAGAGTGGTTCTGTGTCTCCAACTTAATGTAGCAACAATAGCAGTAGTGTGCACACAGCTCTGGGTGTCAGTGGGCTGTGGAGTGTCACACACAAGAGAAATGCATTAGTACTATCAGAATACAGTGAAATAATAATGCACTGGAGTGGTACTGTGCCAGCAACTTAATGTAGCAACAGCAGTAGTGTGCACACAGCTCTGGGTGTCAGTGGGCTGTGGAGTGCCACACACAAAATATACAGGAGACCAATGTACTAGCCCCCAAAAGGACTGTTTGGGGTGCTTTCACAGCAAGTAAGGAACAAGAACACAGGCCTAGCTAATGCTTTCCCTACCTATCTACAACAAGTCTGGCCCTACTCTCGCCAACACTCAGCCGCCAGCAGAGAATGAATCCAATATGGCCACCGCAACTGCTTTTTAATAGGAGAGTGGGGGTCCAGGAGGGGGTGCTAGCTGATTGGCTGCCAAGTGTCTGCTGACTGTGAGGTAAAGAGTCTAAGTTTGGCTCCATGATGATGTATAGGGAGTGGGTCCAACCCGCCATATGTTTGCAATTTTGCCGAGAACGCGAACAGAGGAAATTCGTCGGGAACTGTCTGCCCGCAAACTGTTCAGGCCATCTCTACCCCCAAATAGGTGCTAATCATAGCCAGATTAAGGGTAAATGGGGCCCTAAGCAAAGTAACTGATTTGGGCCCCCCATCATGTCGTAATAGAATTAGAAGATGCAGCTGCACAGCAACATGCCGCACACACCGGGGCAGCCGAGCTACTGGTTGCTATGGGCAACAGCCCACTTTCCTCTGTGGGTGCACAATGCAGGGAATAGCAGTGGCAAAATGCAGAGTGAGAGATGAATGGCTGGGACATTTGCACTCAGGGGCTGGGGCACCCCTGTGAAGAGGGCACCAGATAGCACAGCAGCAGCACTTTCCCCTTGCATCTCCAGCCTGGCAATAGCAGAAAGCTCTGGACACCGCCAAACCGGAAGCCGTTCCCCAGACAGAATTACATAACCACCCCCACCACCGAACAACCGATTTCCTCCCAAACTAGACAGCCACCATGCAGCCTCCATCCCAGTGAATACGATAGTCCAGCAGAGAAGGCAGCTGCAGAGGGGGAGAATGACAGCACCAGATGACTCACATTCACCTATTGTTAGGGTGACCATATTTTGATTTTCAAAAAAGAGGACGATCACAACAGCATGTGGGTGTGGCCATGGGCGGAGCCAAACATACAAGACCTTAGCAGTGTGCTGTCCATCTTTGCAGGCATGGAGGGCCGTTTTTTTCCCACAAATTTCCCCACAAATGGAATCAGATTGGCAGCATATGTCTCTACAAATGCAATGAGATTGGCAGCATATTTCCCCACAAATGGAATCAAGATTGGCAGATTTCCCCACAAATGCAATGAGATTGGCAGCACATTTCCCCACAAATGCTATGAGATTGGCAGCACATTTCCCCACAAATGCTATGAGATTGGCAGCACATTTCCCCACAAATGCTATGAGATTGGCAGCACATTTCCCCACAAATGCTATGAGATTGGCAGCAGATTTCCCCACAAATGCTATGAGATTGGCAACAGATTTCCCCACAAATGCTATGAGATTGGCAGCAGATTTCCCCACAAATGCAATCTTATTGGCAGCAGATTTCCCCACAAATGCTATCTTATTGGCAACATATTTCCCCACAAATGCATTCTTATTGGCAGCAGATTTCCCCACAAATGCATTCTTATTGGCAGCAGATTTCACCACAAATGCTATCTTATTGGCAACAGATTTCCCCACAAATGCTATGAGATTGGCAGCAGATTTCCCCTCAAATGCAATCTTATTGGCAGCAGATTTCCCCACAAATGCAATCTTATTGGCAGCATATTTCCCCACAAATGCAATCTTATTGGCAGCAGATTTCACCACAAATGCAATGAGATTGGCAGCACATTTCCCCACAAATGCTATGAGATTGGCAGCACATTTCCCCACAAACATATATGTACAGTACAGTGAGGGTCTCAGCAATATATTATACATGTGTATACCAGAATGGCAGTCCCGCCACGTGCGTAAATAAATGGAGGTATCTACAAATACACAACTATATTTATATGGGGATGGTCTCACCAACTCCGCTGCAGCTTCTTCTCTTCTCATACCATTCATTCAAACTAACCCGCTACCGTAGACAGACAGACCGCCTCTCCAACCACTATCTGCATCCCGCCTCCTTCGCAGTGGCGTACCTAGGGTATTTGACACCCGGTGCTGATTATTAAGATAGCACCCTCCGCCCACCCCTCCCCCCAAAAAAAGGAAAGTGTGAGAGTGACAGCTACCACTATCCAATATGGCTATGGACTCAATTGTCAACTGCTCTGAGGGAAATGTCTATGTATTCTGTAAAGTGCTGAGGAGAAAGATATCCCTGCTATATAAATACATAATAATAATATGGTAAGAGGTTAGGCCATGACAGGATTAGACTGTGAGCTCCGCGGAGGACTGTCAGTGACATGACTATGTACTCTGTAAAGTTCTGCAGAAGATGTCTGTGCTATATAAATACACAATAATATGGTAGAGACATTAGACTTTTATTATGGAAAGATTTGAATATGAGCTGCTCTGAGTAGAGTCAGTGACATGACTTTGTATTCTGTAATGTGCTGCAGGAGATGTCAGTGCTATATAAATACATAATAATAATATGGTAGGACATTACACTATGACTATGGTAGGATTAGAGTGTGACCTCCTCTGAGGACAGTCAGTGACATGACTTTGTATTCTGTAAAGTGCTGCAGAAGATGTCAGTGCTATATAAATACATAATAATAATACTATGGTAGGACATTAGACCATGACTATGGTAGTAGTAGATTGTGAACTCCTCTGAGGACAGTTGGTGACATGACTATGTACTCTGTAAAGTGTTGCAGAAGATGTCAGTGAGGTGAAAGCAGGGAAGGGTGGTATAAGAGGTGGCAGGTGGGGAGGGTGGCAGATAGGAGACAGCAGGGGAGGGAAGGGTAGTATAGAGGTGACAGGAGGGGAGGGTGGCAGAGGGGGTTAGCAGTGGAGGGGAGGGTGGCATAGGACAAGAAGGGCGGGTGGCAGAGCCGCAGAGGGGAGACAACAGGCGACGGAAGGGTGGTATAGAGGTGACAGGTGGGTAGGGTGGCAGAGAGGGGTCAGCAGGGGAGAGGGTGATGGCAGAGAGGTGATGGGAGGGGAGGATGGCAGAAAGGTGGCAGAGGGGTCAGAAGGGGAGGGCGGTATACAGGTGACAGGAGGGGAGGGTGGCAGAGAGGGTCAGCAGGGGAGGGGAGGCTGGTATAGAGGGGACAGGGGGAGGCAGTGAGGGGAGAGGAGGGGAGGGTAGCAAAGAAGAGACAGCAGGCAAGGAAAGGGTGGCAGAGAGCTAGCAGCAGGGGAGGGTGACAGCAGGATGATAAATTACAGCAAGCTGCTAAAAGTGAGGGGAGAGTGGCTAGTTGGCAGAGAGGTGACTGGCTGCAGCCTGCTGAGGGTGAGGAAAGGGTCTGTTAGAGTAGGAAGGGTTGAGGAGTCAGGAAGAGCAAGTTGACAGGATAGTCAGGAGCTGCAGCAAATAATACCTGACATCTAATCCTCCAGTTCCCTGCAGCGTGTGCCCTATAAGTTCTTTCTCCTCCCCGTGCACTTAGCTTGTTGCACAGGGAAAGCATCATTGCGGGGGAAGGAGGGAGGAGGATCAGCAAGTTACACTGAGAGCCCTGCTTGTGAATGCTCTACTGTCAGTTCAGGCTCAGCACTCACCCTCTAGTCCCCGATGTGTGCATCTTTGCACAGGCATGTAACGGCTGCTGTGGGAGTTGTTGCTGCAGCTTTTAGGAGTCAGGACTGCCAGCTCCCTTCTCCCCTTGCACGCAGAAAAGACCAACCTCGCCCCCATCTCCCTCACTCATTCACAGTGAGCCCCCATCTCCCATTTGCAGAGCGCAGCGTGCAACTTAAATGATACTCTCTCTCCCACCTGCCCCTGAAGTTTTCTCTGTGATGATCTTCATCAGCCGTCCGCTCTCTGCCTGCTCTCCCTGCACGTCCAGTGTAATCACGTGGCATGCAGAGAATGGGAAGTGGAGAGAACGGCCTCTCTTTAAAAGTATCAGCTCTTCCTTGCGCTTGGCCGCTCGGCTCCCTTTAAAGAGCCGGCTCGTGTTCGGCTCCGAACGGCTCTCTTCCCCGGACAATTCAAAAAACCGGCCGGATGCCCCGGACAGGTCTGAAAAAGAGGACCTGTCCGGGGAAAAGAGGACGCATGGTCACCCTACCTATTGTGATCCAAGCAATAGAGGTCCCGTCATCTGGAGCCCATCTATCTCTTCTAGAGTGCTGTCGCTCTGTTACTACTACTATTACTACTTCCTACTTCCTGTCTGATCTGAGGATCAGGAAGTTCAGAGCTAGCGGCTGCACTGTAGAAGAGACAGATGGGTTTCAGATGACGGGATCTCTATCGCTTGGATCATGGATAGGTGAGTGAGCGTTTGTCATCTGCTGCTATCATTCTTGCTGCAGCTGTGGTTTTCTGTGGGAAGCGAGGGAGGAGTGGGCAGCGGCAGAGCGCACAGTAGCAGGAGTGGGACCTAGGAGGAGAGCCTGGCTCTGAAGACAATCAGCAGAGCACGGCATCATTTGACAAGACAAATAACATTTATATCGCGCTTTTCTCCTGGCAGACTCAAAGCGCCAGAGCTGCAGCCACTAGGACTGGCCCTATAGGCAGTAGCAGTGTTAGAGAGACTTTCCTACGGTCTCCTACTGAATAGGTGCTGGCTTACTGAACAGGCAGAGATGAGATTTGAACCCTGGTCTCCTGTGTCAGAGAAAGAGCCCTTAAAGGGACTCCGAGCAGTGCCTGTGGATATGCCTTTAAGCATACCCACAACTAATTAATTACATCCTCACACCTACCAGCATGATGTTTGTAATTATATACCCCTGGGTTCCTTATATTTCATTGCATTGTGCTGAATCGAGCTGCCGACTTTGGAGAAAAGTCGTCCTGTGTAATACAATGTAACTATGGAAAGATGCATATCATTTTGAAGCTCTCTTTCTCCTCTTTCCAATGATAGATAAACTGCCACCCTACACCTTTTAGTTTTCGCAATTTTTGCGATCGGCCACGATTTTGATTGCAAAAATAACGAAAACTAAAAGGTGTAGGGCAGCGGTTTATATATCATTGGAAAGAGGAGAAAGAGAGCTTTAAAATGATATGCATCTTTCCATAGTTACTGCACTGCTCAGAGTCCCTTTAACCATTATACCATCCAGCCACCGCTGACAGGATGGCGAGGGCTGGTTTATGTGCTGATGGGGCCCCTTTGACCCTGAATGGGAATGCGACTGCTTTCGTTGCCTGGTCGGTAATCAGGCCCTGGTGCTAATATTGGCTATTGGGCGTCAAAAGAAAAGATATATTTAATTTTTAAGAATTATTGTTTTTGAAATGTATCATTTTCAAACTTTTAAATGTATTGTTTTTTAAACTTATTGTTTTAGAAATTCATTATGCTTTGTACTTACGTTATTTTCAGTGGAGTAAGGGGGGTTTAGGGTTAGAAGTCAGGAGAGAGGCATCAGATTAGGCATCAGGAAGGGGGGATTTAGGGTTAGGTGTCAAAGGGAAGTTTTGTGGTTAGGCATCCGGAAGTGGGGTTTAGGGTTAGGCATCAGAGGGGGGAGGGTTCTGTGAGAGGGTAGGATTAGGTTAAGTTGTAGTAAACCAATGTTTTACTATCTTCATTACCACTGGCGCCCAATTCACAACAGTATTTATCATTTAGACTTATAGCGGCTTCACCCGGGGCCCATCTCTATTTCCTGTACGCGGCTGCAAATCTCTAAAATCTGCGCCATCCCGCTATTCTAAAGATAATGATAAGGTTAGGCATAGGTAGCAGGAGGGTTCTGTGTGAGAGTAGGATTAGTTGTAGTAAAATATAATTTACCAATGTTTTACTATTGTCATTACCACTGTAAATATTTTCCTTTTTCATTTGGCGCCCAATTCACAAACAGTATTTATTATTAAGACTTAAAGAGACACTTAAGCGAAAAAAAATGATGATATAATGAATTGGTTGTGTAGTACAGATAATTACTAGAACATTAGTAGCAAAGAATATTTACTCATATTTTTATTTTCAGTTATATAGTGTTTTTTTATAACATTGCATCATTTTCTAATATTTGCAGTTTACACACTACTCAGCATTGTAAATGATTTTACAGAGCAGGCTAGTGAACTTTTGAACTGTCCTCTGGAGAGAAAAAGAAAATACAGTGACTGACAGTTGAGATAACAAGCTTCAGAAGACAGAGCTCTCTGCGACTTTGAAAGTTGTGGAGCTCAATGGCTCTTTTGCATAGATAACAACTGGGGCTTCTTAACTCTTCCTGTACTGGAAACAATACTGGACTGATGTCTCTGCTCCTAATGTTTTATTTCTTAGCTGTACTACACATATAAATCATATTTTTTTTTTCACTTCAGTGTCTCTTTAAATCGGATTCACCTGGCGCCCATTTTTCTTTGCGCCTCTATTTTATGCACGGGTCTTCATCGTGTTTTTAAGATCTATGCCTGGAGATTAAATTTAACCACTTTATGACAACCTGACTTATAAAAACGTCCTGCTAGAGTCTCTTAACCACCCTGGCGTTCTATTAAGATCGCCAGGGCGGCTGCGGGAGGGTTTTTTTTAAATAAAAAAAAAACTATTTCATGCAGCCAACTGAAAGTTGGCTGCATGAAAGCCCACTAGAGGGCGCTCCGGAGGCGTTCTTCCGATCGCCTCCGGCGGCCAGAAGTAACACGGAAGGCCGCAATGAGCGGCCTTCCGTGTTTTGCTTACTTCATCGCCATGGCGACGAGCGGAGTGACGTCATGGACGTCAGCCGACGTCCTGACATCAGCCTCCTCCGATCCAGCCCTTAGCGCTGGCCGGAACTATTTGTTCCGGCTGCGCAGGGCTCAGGCGGCTGGGGGGACCCTCTTTCGCCGCTGCTCACGGCGGATCGCCGCAGAGCGGCAGCGATCAGGCAGCACACGCGCTGGCAAAGTGCCGGCTGCGTGTGCTGCTTTTTATTTCAGCAAAATCGGCCCAGCAGGGCCCACCGTCTGGCGGTAATGGACGAGCTGAGCTCGTCCATACCGCTAAGGTGGTTAATGGCTCCAGGACGTTTTTAGAAGTCAGACAGTGCAGCTACTGCTGTGTGTGTGCGTGCACGAGCGCGCGTCCGTGCGTGCATGTACATCCCCGTGCACATGAAAATTGTGAAACCCCCCCCCCCCAAAAGAAAAAGACACCTTTATTTCTAAATACTATATTGTCACCATACTTTGTACAAGGGACATAATTAAAATCTTGTGATAACCAGAACAAATAAGCAGATAAAATGTTTGGGTTTTATGTACAGTAGCAGTGTTTATATTAAAACTATAGGGGATGAAATTGGAGAAAATGTTGTTTAACGTTGTTAGTGTTAGTGTTTTTAATAGTGTTAGTGTTTTTTTTTTTAATAGTGTTAGTGTTTTTCCTTGTTTTTCCCTTTAAAATGCATAGGAAATAAAGTAATTACTGAAAACAAATATCAACCCCAAAAAAGCCCAATTGGTGGTGCAAAAAACAAGATATAGATAATTTCATTGTGATTAGTAGTGATAAAGCTATTGGCAAATGAAAGGGATGAGCACTGAAAGGGGAAAATTGCTCTTGTCCGTTAGGGTAAAAACGTCTTTGGGGTGAAGTGGTTAAATACTTTAAAACCTGGCCCAACTGAGGTTTTTAATTCGCTCGGGAGAACTTATCCCTGTAACAGGTACGATTAAATGAATCTCAAGATCAGTTTTCTGCATTTAAGGAATATTGCCAAACTGTCTAAAATTTTCTTGAAATGACAAAAGCCCTGAAGACAAAAATGACAAATGAAATCGTCCTGAAATCACGAGCGGTCAGAAAATGACTTGGGACATCGCCGGCGCTCCCATCATATTTTAATGTAAATATCAGTATAAATAGCTCATAAATGTCAACATGTAAAATATGTATGAGTATTAAATATTTACCACATGTTCACTGCCAAGAATGAATTCCTATTTGTGTAATAAGATATATATATTCATTAGGTTTACTGAAATCCCACCAATTTGCATTGGAAATGACTCCATTCTCCTGCAGCTGCGGCCAAACGACGGCCTCATTCTCTGAGCGGATGGCCACGTTTTGTCACCCAATATAGAATCATGCAGGAGGCCAGAGCTTTATATATAAAGTGAACCTCTAGACTACTAAAGATCTACTCAGCAGCAGTGAAAAGGCTTGGTGTTTCCTTAAAGAGACTCGGTAACAAAAATTGCATCCTGTTTTTTATCATCCTGCAAGTTCAAAAAGCTATTCTAATGTGTTCTGGCTTACTGCAGCACTTTCTGCTATCACCATCTCTGTAATAAATCAATGTATCTTTCCCCTGTCAGACTTGTCGGCCTGTGTCTGGAAGGCTGCCAAGTTCTTCAGTGTTGTGGTTCTGCTATTCCAGGCCCCTCTATGCACACTGCCTGTGTGTTATATAGGATTAGAGCAGCTTCTCTCTTATCTTTTACAAGCTGGATAAATCGTCCTCTGAGCGGGCTTTCACATACTGAAGAATTACAGACAAGGGCAAAGCTGTTTGCAGGAAGAAACAAGCAGCCTGAAACTTCAGTGCATGAGAACAGGGGAAAAGAAACACACAAATGATCTCTTGAGATTCAAAAGGAAGGCTGTATACAGCCTGCTTGTGTATGGATGTATTTTCTATGTGTGGACATACTGTACATCAACTTCCTGTTTTGGTGGCCATTTTGTTTGTTTATAAACAAACTTTTTAAAACTGTTTTTAACCACTTTTAATGCGGCGAGGAGCGTCGAAATTGTGTCAGAGGGTAATAGGAGATGTCCCCTAACCCACTGGTGTGTTTACTTTTGTGCGATTTTAACAATACAGATTCTCTTTAAAGGTTTCACAACATCAGAACTTTGTTTTTCTTACCCAAGCCTTATTTTTAGCTGCACAGGCATTTTCCCCCTAATGCTGTGCAAAGCATGATGAGATTTCTAATGTTGTTGCTCTCGTTCTACTGTTTTGGTGACATTTTTTTGTTTTAATTTGAAATTTGAAGCCTAGCGCGCGCAACTGGGAGGGGTCATTAGGACACAGGACAGTTGGAACTGTGTCTCATGCTCCCTGTCACCTCCTTTCAACAAAAAAGACGGCTGCCCCCATGAAAAAGATGGCTGCCCCCCTAAAAATCATAAACATTTGCCTGTTCTTTTAAAACAGGGTGGGTAAGAGATTATATTACCTATCGATTTTAATTAACATAAGTAATGTAACTTAATGACAGTATGTTTGTTTAGGCTGAAGTTTCCCTTTAAAGCATATCCCCTCTTACTTAAAAAAAATCTTTATCAAATCATCTCTATAGGATTTCAAATATTTAAAGAGGCACCGTCGTGACATATACTTTAGTAGGAAGCAGTACATTATTCAGCATACCTACTTTTTTTGGTAATTTTTCAGGTTTCAGCATCAGAAACACTTCCTACATCTATATATTGTTGTCTATTGAATATAACCACGCCCTCCCAGTGATGTCACAGTCTAGGCTGTTTAGCTGTGCAGAATTCTCAGTAACCAAATAACTAATGACTAAATAATTTATAAATAAATAATATAAAAGCGATTTTATTCAGTAAAATATTTTCACTACAGTTCATCTTTACAGGACCACTATCACGAAAATTGTAACATTTAACCACTTCAAGACCAAATTTTCACATATCAGCACTGCTCCCATTATTTTACCAATAACTTTATTACCACTAATCACACCTAACTGATCTATATAGTGTTATTGTTTTTTTTTTTGACGACAAATCAGGCTTTTAGTATAGGGGAATGAAGGGGAAAAAAACAGAAAAACACACTATTTCTCCATTTACATCCATTATAGCTTTTCAATAAACAGTGCTAACTATAAATTCAACCCAAAAATTTTATTTGCTTACTAGTAGACCCAAGCCCGTTTAAAAACAGGCTCTAGGTCTTTATTTAACGCCGCCGCCAGTCACTCAGGATGTGCGCGCACCCGCCGCACGCGCCCGCCACGCACCCAACTGCCCGCCTACCAACCTCCCTCCCTGGTCCCTCCAGCTCTACGTTACTGCGCACATGCGCAGTAACAACAAATTACCAGGGAAACAGGGATGCTGCAAACCGCTGGATGCAGCGACACTTAGCTTTTATTAGGTAGGATTCGCCTGGTTATAACAACGTTTACATTATGTTCCTAGCACAATGCATAATGACAATATTGTATTTGGAAATAATGTAGTCTTTTTTTTCCCTTCGCTTTTTGCTTTTTCATTGTACACTATTGATGATTATAAGACCTCATTTGCAAAAATAATAGTAATATACCCTCGTGGCATACATATTTAAAAAGCCAAGTTCCTAAGGTAACAATATACTGTATGTTGTTTCTTTCATATTCTGTCACTTTGTTTTTATTTTACAAGTCTTTTATTTTGGAACAGAATATGCAAAAAATGTATTGCCTTTGACTCAGTTTGTGACAAAAAAAAAAAAATACACAAGATATGAACCTCAACCCTAAAACTTTCTAAACTCCATTCTACAACTTATCAGGGTTAAGGTGGCCATACATGGTACAATTTTTCATTTATTTTCGATTAGATAATTTAGTTCGATTATTCCTTTAGATCGAATATAAAGATTTTTCCAGCATGTCCGATCTGATTTTTCTTGAAAAAAAAACGGGATAATCGTTCAAATTTCTTGATCGGAAAAAAAAATATTTTCAACTTTCATTAGATTTGATCATTTACATCGAATAAACGGGATAATCGAACGTTTTTATTGTACCTTGTATGGCCATCATTAACGTGTTACCACATATGTCTCTCGTAGTTTTGCTGAAACTTTATCAAATTTGATCATAATTTTGAAAATTACTTTTTTATGTTGGATTGAGGTTGTCTGTACCTTTTGTATGGGATGTGCGTCCAAGCTTCACGGTTAACATGATACCACATGTGCTTTATTTACTAACAAACTGGTGGTGCACCCTCCACAAATACACTGGACGTTTATAAAGTCCATTTGTCATTAAGTGGTTAAAATACTTGTAAACATATTCAAATACAAAGTATATTTCTTCCAGAGTAAAATTAGCCAAAAATTACTTTTCTCCTATGTTGCTGTCACTAGCAGTGTAGAAATCTAACAGAACCAACAGGTTTTGAACTAGTCCATCTCTTCATGGAGGATTCCCTGAAAAGGATTTATACAGTGATGCTGGCCAGCCTCCATGCTCGCTGCACACTTTTCGGCAGTTGGACACAGAGGCGTATCTAGAGGGGTGCAGGCATGGCTCATGCCATGGGCACAACAGCACCATGGGCGCCATGCCTGCCTATGTTGCACCACCATGCCCACTCCTGTGCCTCCCCATCACTCAGACCTCAAATCCAATTAATTCTGTTATCTGGGGATGGGGAACGTGACAGAGAATAAGAAGAGATGTTTTCAAAAAGTAACTTTAGTAATATGCCAAGCTAAAAAATACATGCAACATGTACATGGGAAAGGAGGGGGGAAAGCGCAATTTCAGTGTTTGCCATAGGCTCTATATTACCCAGATGCGCCCCTGGTTGGACAGAGCAACTGCCATTCACTAAGTGTTTCTGACACTAAACTAAACCATGAGAATCCCCCATGAGATGATGGGCTAGTCCAAAACCTGTCGGTTCTGTCAGATTTCTACTACCTACTGTAAGTGACAGCAACATAGGAGAATTTCGCAATAGTGGTCCTTTAAAGGAAAACTTAAAGAGAAACTCCAACCAAGAATTGAACTTTTTCCCAATCAGTAGCTGATACCCCATTTTACATGAGAAAGACAATGATTTTCACAAACAGACCATCAGGGGGCGCTGTGTGACTGATTTTGTGCTGAAACCCCTCCCACAAGAGGCTCTGAAGACCGCGGTACTGCTGGCAAACAGCTACAATGTAACAATGTTCAGAGACAGGAAATAGCTGTTATTAGCTGTCTAACAGCCAGAGCAGCTAGAAACAGCTAAATAACCTGCCCACAGTAACAATGTCACCATGTAATAAATGTCAGAATGTTAATCTGGGAGAGGAAAGATTTTACAATGAGCAAACACTGACTAAATCATTTATACATAATTATGGTAAAAAATGAAGCACTTTTTTTACTACATTATTTTCACTGGAGTTCCTCTTTAAGTCAAATAAAAAAAATGACATTTACTCACCTGGGGCATCCCTCAGCACCCCGAAGCTGGATGGTGCCCTCGCAGCCCCGCTCCGATCGTCCTGTCCCCGCCGGCGGCTACTTCCGGTTCGGCGACAGCCGCCGACAGGCTGGGAACGCGGCTGATTTTCCGCGTTCCCAGCCGCTGCTATCACCCTCTATGCTGCTATAGCGTATATATAGACGCTATAGCAGCATAGAGGGTGATAGCAGCGGCTGGGAACGCGGAAAATCAGCCGCGTTCCCAGCCTGTCGGCGGCTGTCGCCGAACCGGAAGTAGCCGCCGGCGGGGACAGGACGATCGGAGCGGGGCTGCGAGGGCACCATCCAGCTTCGGGGTGCTGAGGGATGCCCCAGGTGAGTAAATGTCATTTTTTTTTTTTGACTTAAGTTTTCCTTTAACAGGCTACATTGATGGCCATCTACCTATAAAACAAAGGAAGGATACAGAGAGCCCAATATGGTGTAGCATGTACTGGTAGTAGAGGAAGAGATGATAGAGTAAATACAATATACTCACAAGTCAGGCTTACCTCTCAGACAACCACTGATAAAGCAGGTGGGGAGATTAGACCTCACGCCACTCAGGATTAAGAAGTCACTCTCTGTATATAGTAAGAATGGGGGAAAAACACCCCTCCACCAAGGGCGGACTTGTACATGGTTATAGGTATACAGGGGCACCAAAAGAATAAAAGTATATAAAAAGTTTAAAAATAGAGGAGGCAGTGGTGGACTTACCTCTTCCAAGCAGACACAAGATGATATTGATGTAATATCAATAAAGCAGTGTATGGAACAAGCCAATTGTAACGAATGTGGAATTATCTTTGTGGTCAACGCACAAGATGTGCGCCGACACTGCGGAAATCCCCCACAAGCATCTGAATAACAGAACTCAGCTTTGGTGCAATGCACCTGTAGAGGTGAATTCCCACCGGCAGATGGAGCTGTGGAGTATAGAGGAATAAACCCTCTGCACTGCCACAGATGCCAGGTACGAATTGTACGAGGGGAAGCAATGCAGGGCAAGATAGCCCCTAGTGAGAGAGAGTGAGCACAGAGACAAAATGTATGTATGTCCACCAATCCAGTCGCCACCCAGCGATGGTGAACACACAACACCAAAGACCAAGTGGGAAGGCAATCGCCAGAATGGCGATTGCTAATAGCGACACAAGACTGAGTAAAGACAGAGCATAGGTGAAGTAAGAAAGGCACAGCAAACCATAACAATCAGAACGCCAACGAAAATAACAGACGCACTCGCTAAACGTGCTCGCCGCACGAGAAGCGCAACATCGACAAAACACGTTAATGGCGCGGTCTCCGAACGAAAAGCGCAACAGAGACAAAACACGCCAACCCTGACTAACAAAAGAACCCAGGAAACACAAACAAACAAATAACGGAAACGCTTGCTAATCGGTTGCCTTACCTCAGGCAACAGCAATCGTTTGCTCCAGACAAACCGACAACAGGAACAAGTCAGATAAGATCCACTGCTCTTCCGCAAGAGCGAATGCGATCCGTACATAGGAACAGGACTGAAAGAATCCACTGCTCTTCCGCAAGAGCGAGTGCGATCCGTACAACAAGACAGACAGAACGATTTACTAATCGCCACCGCTCGTAATAGTACAATCGCACAGAAAGACAGAACAAGGCAATACAGATAATACGACCTAACTAAGCTAGAAGGAATGCAAGTGCACTCCCAAGGAACTTCTCCAGGATAGCAATATTAGCAAACCATAAGCAGAGGGCTGAGACTCCAGGCAAGTTAGCAGAAACAAACCTTCATAACCAGCACGGAATTCTGGGAGTAAATGGTATTTATACTGCAAGCCATCAAAGGAAGCAGCTAAGCAATTTGCATGACAAGTGGATGCAAATTCCTCACCAGAACAGCAGCTCTGAAACTCGCAAAGTGAAGACAGGTCTCTTTTCCAGAGACCTGCAGCACTCAGACCTAAAAAATGGTCAAAAAGCTGTCTGCCTGTGCAGACAGCAGAGCAGCTTATTACACCAATCAAGCCAATCAAGGTCTACCTCTTGAAGAAGATGGGAGTCAGAGCATGGCTGAAACATTTCTTTGGCCAGGCATTTTTTAATCCAAAGCTTGCCCCATCTCGCCAGTGTCATTATTACTGCGATCTTAAAGGATACCCAAAGTGACATGTGACATGATGAGATAGACATGTGTATGTACAGTGCCAAACACACTAATAACTATGCTGTGTTCCTTTTTTTCTCACTCTGCCTGAAAGATTTAAATATCAGGTATGTAAGTGGCTGACTCAGTCCTGACTCAGACAGGAAGTGACTGCAGTGTGACCCTCACTGATAGGAAATACCAACTATAAAACAGTTTTCTAGCAGAAAATGGCTTCTGAGAGCAGGAAAGAGATAAAAGGGGTCAATACTTCAATAAATGCGTCATTGAGCAAAAACAATTAAACAGTTAAAACTTAAAAAGTAGATTTAAACATAAAATAAAACTGTGGAATATCGTAAAAAGTCATTTTTAGGAGAAGGAAGAGAAGTACAATTATTTATTTCATGAGTTTATTTTTGCTTCGAGTGTCCTTAAGGCTGCTTGCACACCAAGACGTTACAGGCGCACGTTAGTGCGCCTGTAACGCTCCCCCAACGCACAGCAATGTAACACAAGTGGGCTGTTCACACAGCCCACGTTGCGTTACATGTAACGCTGCACGTTCTGTGCAAAGTGCAGCATGCTACGGCGTTGGAGCGGCTATAGCCGCGTTAGACTGTTTGCACATGCGCAGTGGGGGGCGGAGGAGGCGGGGAGAGCCAGCTACAGTAGCCGCGCACATGGCTACTTAATATTCACTGCACTGGCGGGCGCTGATTGGCCGGCGGGACCACGTGATGCGGAGTGTCTCGCTCCGCATCACGTGGTCCCGCTGGCCAATCAGCGCCACTCTGGGAGATATTATGGGCATCGAGCAGCCTAACGCGGCTCACTCTACCGTCGGCTTTTGCAGCACCATACGTTGTGTTAGGTGCACGTTATGCGACCTTAACGTGCCACCTAACACAACGTCTTGGTGTGCAAGAAGCCTTAAACTACTTAAAGGTTAACTTTTTCTCTTTTCTTTACAAGAGAACTGCAATCTACTTATTTCATTTTTTTTTAATTAATAAGATGATGAACAGGATGCTTTATGAGCTCCCGACATCTTGCATAAGTAGTACAATGTTCCCCGCTGTTCTTCAGCTTTTATTAATTGGACACCTATGAAAAGATATCTTGTTATGGAGTAACACTGGCAATCTATTTGGGGAAAAGACTTCACAAGTCAAAATATCGCACAGAACATCAAAATTCTAATATAATTGCTGTCAATCCTTATTTGTGTGAACGTTACTCTGGGATGCAAGCTGACGGAAAAGTCTTCCCGTTCCTTCACAAACTGCTCATCACAATGTTACTTACAGAAAATCACAGATCTCTAGCTGCTGTTTTTTAACGGGTTTGTGCAGTTTTACACTTTATGATGCATAACCAGGGCCGGATTTGTACTCTTTACCGCCCAAGGCCACTGTCACCAGCAGCCCCCTTCAGTATAGGTAGCCAGATGACTCCTTCCCCCTTCTTTCCAGTATAGGTAGCCTAATGACTAGAGATGGCCCAAACGGTTCGCTGGAGAACTTGTTCGCGCGAACTTAGCTGGTTCGAGTTCGCTGTGAACCGCAAACACTTAGTGAGTTTCGACCCGCTCCCAATAATACATCACTGGGCTAAACTTTGACCCTCTACATCACAGTCAGCAGACACATGGCAGCCAATCAGGCTGCACTCCCTCCTGGAGCCCCCCCCCCCCCCCTCCCTATAAAAGGCAGCAGCATCGGCCATGTTCTGACTGTTTGCTGATGTATTAGTGAGAGAAGGGAGAGACATTGGAGAGATAGGGAAAGCAATAATTAGGAGGTCTGTTAGCTTGCTCCTTGCTGATATTTGTTGATGAAAAGCACCTCAAAACAGCTCTTTTGAGAGCTAATGTTCTTGTGATGTGTTTTGTTTTTTGTGTGTGTGTGCCACTGACACTGCATATAGAGCCCTGTCTGTCGCAGCTGGCCCTTGCTAATTGCTTTAATGTGCCAGGCCCAGCACATTCAGTACATACCTTTCACTGCCTCTATGTGACTGCACTTTGTATTATACAATACCACCACCAGTCAGTGCATACCTTTTCCCTGCACCTGTGTGACTGCACAATTATATTATAGTAGCAGTCACTGCATACCTTTTTCCTGCACCTGTGTGACTGCACAGTTGTACTATAGCAGCAGTCACTGCATACCATTTCCCTGCACCTGTGTGACTGCACAATTGTATTATAGCAGCAGTCAGTGCATACCTTTCACTGCACCTGTGTAACTGCACATTGTAGAACAGCAGTCACTGCATACCTTTTTCCTGCACCTGTGTGACTGCACAATTTTATTATAGCAGCAGTCAGTGCATACCTTTTCACTGCACCTGTGTAACTGCACATTGTATATCAGCAGTCACTGCATACCTTTTCACTGCACCTGTGTGACTGCACAATTGCATTATAGTGGCAGTCAGTGCATAGCTTTTCACTGCACCTGTGTAACTGCACATTGTATAATACCACCAGCAGTCAGGTCAAAAAAGTGTTCAGTACCTCACCTTTATCAAAATGAATGAGGCATTGATCCCGGAGGGCTACTGCCTGCCCGAAGACTAAGTCAATCCCCACACACAGCATCTCTGCCTGCCGGCCGCTGCTACCTGCCCCAAGACTAAGTCAGTCGCCACACAGCATCTCTGCCTGCCGGCTGCTGTTGCCTGCCCCAAGACTAAGTCAGTCCCACACAGCATCTCTGCCTGCAGGCCGCTTGACTGCCTTCTCCGCCACCACCAACAGGGTCCAGGACTCCAGGTGGATTCCCAAATTTTTATGGCCGCAGCTGCTAACAGCAGCTGCTACTAAACATAATTTTTCTGGTGCGTGTACATGCCTAATTTTTTCTGGCTGTACTGCGGCTGCAACAACAAAACAAAAGGCATGTACATGTGTCAATTTCCCTTCGTGATCGTTACCTTGCCGCAGTGAAGGGGCTTGCGTATCACAATGAAGCAATGACCGGGTATATGAGTGTGTTGGGGGGGGCACACCCAAGATTATAAGATCGTTGCTTCATTGTGGACAGACCAAATTCGATCAGCTGGACAGTCACTGTTCTGTCATTGAGCTACCTCAGCCCAACCATATGGGCTTGAAAACTGCCATCGCCTGCACTATCGCCATGGTGCGCACCAGTACAGCACGGCCGTCACTACACAAACAGCTGTTTGCAGTGCGTTGGACAGTGAGTTTGGTTTGTCAGTGTGAAGCAGTACACTACTTACACTAACTGCTGATCCATGTATACACACGCAAGATGTTTTCAAGCACTTTAGGCCTCCAATTTAGCAATGAAATGTGATTTCTGCCTTTAAGAGATTATAACCCTGCTGTGCGTCAAACCGTAATTTTCCCCGTGACTTTGGCATGTATCCCACACTGCCATGCCCCCCTCCAACACTTTTGTGGCCACAAACAGTGTTTGTAGTTTTGAAAGTTCGCCTGCCCATTGAAGTCAATTGCGGTTCGAAAAGTTTGCAAGTTCGCAAACTTTTTCGGGAGTTTGAGTTCGAGGTTTGTGAACCGAAGATCGGAGGTTCAAGCCATCTCTACTAATGACCCCCGCCCCCCCCCAGTATAGGTAGCCAGATGACTCCCCCTCCCTTTCTCTCCAGTATAGGTAACCAGATGATTCCATTAATCCCTCCTTTTACCACCCCCCCATTTCAGTATTGAGAGCCAGCTTGCCTTCACACCACAGCAGCCATCAGTGTCACTCATTTCTCCACTTGTCTCTAGTGCAGAATCTTCCTCTTCCTTTCTGTCTACAATGCTGCTCAAGTCCATAACTGCTGGCCACAATGCAAACATGCACAGAGTGGAAGGTGGCTGCTGCACAGGCAGCTAGCAGCAGAGTAATGCAGTCAGGCGCTTGCCTGATCTCCCTAAATTGCAGCTTGCAAATGTTGCACCAGTTTAGCCTGTTGCTTTGGTGTCCTTGTTTCTGTGGTGCCCTAGGCCATGGCCTCGGAGGCCTTGGCCTAAATCTGGCCCTGTGCATAACATTATTTATCACCTAAACCTAATTTTGCACCAAATCTCAGTGGCTGAAAGCACACGAATCAGTCATACTACCCCAGAAAGAAAAAACAAACAAACTTGTTCTCCTTACATAACATGTATTGTGCTGTCCACATTTTGATTTTAATGAATTTTATTAAATAAATAAAGAGAAAACTGTTCCAGGCATTTTCCATATTTACTGCCTGTGATTGAAGTCAATCCTGATGCAATTTCATCCTTTACTCTTTTTTCTCTCCTTTGCCTGAAACGGCGTATGCAGAACTGCAATGTCATATCTAGCTTGCTTTGTGAACACATGTGAGCACAGCATAGATTGGATTTCAGCAGCTTCTGCAGAGGGGGCGAGGCGATTCAACTTCTATTCTTCTTCTCAGTAGCCGCTGGCTGCTATGGAGGGGACTCTGGGACAAGGGCCGGGAGCGGAGCTGTGCGAGGAACACAAAGGCTGTCAGGGGCTTGAGGATGCATCAGGTAAGTAGATCTGGTTTTTTTTTTTGGGGGGGGGGGGGTGTTAGTTTAAAAAAAAAAAAAGCTTGAAAAAGTACTGCAGGCTGGACTTTTTTTTAAAGAGGGGTGAGAGTGATATGGAGGCTGCTATATTTGCTTTCTTAACAATACCAGTTGCCTGGCAGACCTGCTCATCTTTTTATCTGCAGTAGTGTCTGGAACACACCAGAAACAAGTATGCAGCTAATCTTGTCCGATGGGACACTAATGTCAGAAACACCTGATCTGCTGCATGCTTGTTCAGGGTCTATGGCTAAAAGTATTAGAGGCAGGGCATCAGCAGGACAGCCAGGTAACTGGTATTGTTTAAAAGGAAATACATATGGCAGCCTCCATATACCTCTCATCTCGGGTTCACTTTCAAGCAGTGCAGCGGCATGAAATGAAGCTACAGAGTTAAATAGAAAATCCCAGCCGGCTGCGCTTTGCAGGCACTTCACGGAGACGGAGAGACTGAAACGGGCCCTAAGGTAGACAAGTTCCCCAAGTGACTTTTCCATTAAAACTCATAAAATTTTCATGATCTTAGGTAGCTAATTATCATTTTACAAAATTAGATTCTCACTCAGCTGTTCACTCTTTTAAAGCTGAACTCCGAGGCAAACAGAAAAAAGGTCACCATTTACTTGTGCATTCCATTAATATTAATTACATGCATTTCTAACACAACTAGTGAGTACCTGAATCTGTCCTTATATCATCAGCAAGCTATGATTCCCCTGCACACTCTGCACTCGCTATGCAAATGAGGGGCTTTAGCGCGAACCAATCAGGATGTGGATCATGATACTGGTAGAAAGACTCTTGAAGTAAACCAGAGACCTGGTAAATTAAAGATTTGATACTTCCTCCTGCCCCATAAGCACGCATGAGCAGAGCTGGGACAAGGTCCTCCAGCACCCAAGGGTGAGACACCAAAGTGCGCCCTCCCATCCCTCCCACCCCAGCTGCCACACACTGGTTGCTATTAGACTAAGAGGCGCTCCAGGACACCCAACACGTTAATTTCTGGTTATCTGGCTTGCAGTCACTGCCATGTTTCCCCTTTTCTTATTTCTCTCTGCTTCAAACACAATAGGGGAATGACAGCTTGTGCGCCCCCCTCCTACACTGCACCCTGAGGCTGGAGCCTCTCTCGCCTCTGCCCGGCCCTGCACGCGAGTCCCACGCTGTCCTCCTGCGGTCTGCCGCAATCAGCCCAAGTAACAGGCTCAGTCACGTCAGTACAGGTCCACACATGCATAGAAGACCCAGACTGGACCCAACTTAGCCAGTTAGTGGGGCTGATTGCAGCTTTACAACAGACCACGGGAGGACGGCAGAGGACTCAGACGTGTTTATGCTGCTGGAGGAAGCCCCGGGTAAGTATCAAATCTTTAATTTACCAGGTCCCTCTGGTACACTTTAAACCCGGTACACACTAAGGATGGTCTGTGAGATGGAAACAATTTTAAGTTGATTTAGGATTATGCAAATATTGTATGCAAATGTTTGCAGCTTGAAAATGAACCAATCAGATCAGCAGGATTTGGTTCATGTTCAAGCTGCATACATTTGCATACAAAATTTGCAAGATACTGCATCAAATCGAAATTATTTGCAGCTCATTGACCATTCCTAGTATACACCATGCAATTTTCCATCAGATAGAAAAGTCAAAACGATTATTTACGACAGGTCTGATCTGATTTCCGAAATTACAGTGACGCATACTTTTCACTGACTGTATGCGACCCAACAAGCGGATAATGTGCGGCACTGCTTTCCCGTACCAATGCATTCCTCCGGTTACAGGGAATACAATGCAACTCTTACTGTGAACCTAGTCTCATACTAAATTATCATTTGTGGGAGGCAGTAAAACTGGTTGCATATGACAAGTGGACAAATCAGGTGCCGCCATTCACTCTAATGTTAAATATCGGCTATTGGGTGCAAAACTGGATGATTTGGGTGTCAGGCGTAACGACCGTAAAACCGAAATTTTTTGATTTCAGAATTTGTGGTTTGAAAAAAATATCGTTATGAAATTCGTTTGGACAATGATCACTTTTGTAAATGATCGTTTTAACTTTTCAACATTTTAAAATTCTACTTTTACCATTTTTACATTCGTTTTGAGAATTATTATTCGTCAATTATCGTTCTGAAATGTATTACCAGAGAAATACTGTATATTGCTATTTGTCTTTACTTTATATGCAGTGCAGAAAAAGGGTTTTAGGGTTAGACGTTGGGAGGGCGGTGTTTGGGGTTTGGCACCACCAGGGGGTCTTAGGTTTAGGCACCACTGGGAGTTCTTAGGGTTAGGCATCACCAGGGGGGTTTAGGTTTAGGCACCACCAGGGAGTTCTTAGGGTTAGGCACCACCGGAGGGGGGGTCATAGGGTTAGGCACCACCACTGGGTTCTTTGGGTTAGGTCTCAGAGTTAGGCACCACCAGGGGGTTCTTAGGGTTAGGCACCACGGGGGGGGGGGGGGGGGGGAGGGGGTCTTAGGGTTAGGCACCACCAAGGGTGTCTTAGGGTTAGGCACCGCCAGGGGGTTCTTAGGGTTAGGCACCACCAGGGGAGTATTAGGGTTAGGTACCACCAGGGGAGTATTAGGGTTAGGCACCACCAGGGGGTTCTCAGGGTTAGGCACCACCAGGGGGTCTTAGGGTTAGGCACCACCAGAGGGGTCTGGAATACTTAAATCATTAATCATTAAAAATCACTTTAGAAACAATTACTAATTTTTAACCATATTTCTTTGTAAACCGGTATTTTAGTACTCCATACCAAAAAATTATGACTTTATCCTGCGCCCTTTTGTCACAGCGCCTCCATTTCCTGCACAGACATTTGCGGTGTTATTTACTGCAGCAAATCCCGCTCTACATATTCCGAGCCCTTTTAACTCAGGCTGTGTAAGGCCGTAGCTTTTTGGGTTCCTCCCAAGCTAAAGACAGAATAGCTGACAAGGTAACTAAATATCCGCATTTATCAAGCTGTTGAGAGGAGATTTCCCGTTAAGATGAAAGTGAAATGCGGATTGATTATTTCTGTAAATACCTCATAACATTACACGATACATGATTTTATGCTTTAAGACCATGACCATAAACACTGATTAAGCAACTTTGCTGACAGTGATAGATGGAGTAAACCGCCTTGCTTTTATTTTTAGTCAGATTTCATCTTTATTGCGAAGAGGTTCAGTGCAGAAAGTGGCGGCAGATAAATGCTGCAGTGGGTAAAATGTATATTATACAGTGTGAATTAAAAACAAGTCGATACCTTCCTATAGGTGAATTTAAAGATGCAGCATACATGAATATCTAGACTTCAGGGACCAGTTTGGAATGTGGAGAATCAGAGGAATGACACAGTTCGTATAATTTTACTTGGTACAGTAGAGTCTTCACCGACTCTGCCGTTATTTGGCACTGACAGGCATCGGCTGATACCGGATAATTGTACTTTCTGGTAATGGGTAGAATGGTAACGTCCTATGTGTGTTCTATTTTAGTGTTTAAAAAATAACAATAAAAAAAGAGAGGTAATCACTTACCTCTCCAGAAGAAATAGACACCAGTTCAACTGGCATTTTGTATTGACCTGAGGAAGCCATGACCCGTGAAACGCGTTGTCAGATTGCTTTTTGAAAAACATTTTCCAGTTGAACTGGTTGTCTATATCCTCTGGAGAGGTAAGCAATTAGAATCAGAATCATCTTTATTTACCAAGTGCGACAGGCGCTGCACCTGGAATTATTTGTGGTACATATGGTGTTGCACTGTCTCTATGTAGCTGGGTCCGTGCTTTCTGCTACTGCACATGTGCACAGCACGGACCCAGACAGCCGTTGAGGCAGGACGGGGCCAGGGAGTCGGGCCGCCGTGTGCGTGGGCGGACAGGTGCACGTGCGGCAGGTGCGCATGATGCGCAAAAACAGGCCTAGAGCCCGTGCAATGCGCAAAAACAGGCCTAGAGCCCGTTTTTAAATGGGCTTGGGTCAACTAGTTTGATAAATAAAATAGGAACAGGAAGGGCTAGGGGGAGGTCCCTGTCCATGTGCGCTTACAATTATCTATTTATTGTATTTCTAAAGCACCAACATATTACACAGCGCTGGACATTAGTTAGGGTTACAGACAATATTTAGGGGTGACATACAGCAATAAGACAATACAGGAATACAAGTAAACCAGATCACCATCTAGAAGATGATGGGATGGAGGCCCTAGGGGAGGAGACAAAGATGGAGGAGGGGGGGGGGGAGTAGTGGATGAGGCAGTGAGCCTCAAATTTAAATTATAACAAATGCAGACTTGCAGTTAGAATATTTGTATTTTGTTTTATTAAAAGCTAAAATTGAACTCAACAGGAGATACTGATTGTGTTTTCAGCAATTTACACTTAAAGTGGGCCTTTCACTTTATAGGTGGCCATACACGATATAATCAGATCAATTGACGTTCCCTTTTTTTCATCAAAACAATACAACTGGCAAATAAATTGAAAAAAAACGTTTTTTTTTTTTGTTTTTTGTTTTTTTATTGAAAAAAGATTGTCCCGGTGTTTTTTTTTTTTTTCTATAAAGATCGGATTGGATGTGCTGGAAAAATTAGGTTAATTGCTTTGAAAATTGAATGGTGTATGGTAGGTTTTATAAAATAATCTAATAGATATAAAACTAATACAGAGGATAGGACAAAAAAAGGCAGAAATGAGAGCCCATCCAGAGATAACAATTGTATACTTATATTACATTATCTTTTGTTTACATTCCTTTATCTGCTACAATTAGTATACAGCCAGCAGCGTGCTGAGACTGAGCTGCACACATTGTAGAACCAAAGAGACCTGAGAAGTGATCACTAGATAGATTTTAATATATAAAAACAGCAGCTATGCAATAAAATGCAATGGCAGCTTTCAGAGCAGATACATTGTACTTTGGGAACTTGCAATTTGTAAACAGACAATATCACTTGTGCACAAAAAGCAAACACAATAACTAAATGGGTAATACAAAATAGGAAACACGCAATTTTCTTGAATGTTATGTCAGAGTTTTATCCCACTTTAAGTTTCACTTTAAGGTAAAAGTTAACCCATTCTTTGCTAGTTAGATGTTGTCTGATGTCTCCAACCAGTTTTAGTCACTGTCTGTCCATTCTCTACTTGTTTAATTTAAAGTGGAAATCCCCTTTAACGCCTTGCACAGTCCATAACCCAAATACAGCTTTCACCGTCTGCCTCCCTCCATAATGCCTGGTGATAATCCCTCTATGTTGTTACTTTGGCTCAGTCATCCAAATCATGTCAGTCTGCGGGAAGAAGAAGCCCAAAACGATAACACTGAGGATTTATCGCCCAGAGAGATACATTATTACACTTTTCACAGACCCAAGAAAAAAAAAAGGAAGTTATGGTGAAGCACGTCACGCGAGCACAGCGGCTGCAGGATGGACGGACAAACAGACCACGCTCCGCAAATTCTGACTTGACGGTAAAATAATTTTTTTAATCCACAGAACAGCAAAAACTTGTCAGTGCTCCAAACAAGGCTGCAACTGAAATGAAACCAACAGAAGTGTGCAGCGCCCCCCAGAGACTTAGATACACACCCTGAATACAAATCAGATGCAAAACTATGCACTAACCCTAATCTAGATAAATTGAATGCAAACCGATACACATGAATGCAGCTAGCCACAAGTAGACTGACATTCTTGTACAACAGAAGGAAATGCCTTTTTTGCTGTTCTTTAGAAAATGTGTAGACCATTTGTAGCTAATAGCCCCAGGTTACCAATATGTTTTGTTAGTTAGTGGTTAGGTCTCTTACGTGAGGGCAGGGCCGGATTTGTACTCTGTCTTTACCGCCCAAGGCCACTGTCACCAGCCACCCTCCTTCAGTATAGGTAGCGAGATGACCCCTCCCCCCTTCCCTCCAGTATAGGTAGCCAGTTGGCTTCCTTAATCCCTCCTTTCAGTATAGGTAGCCAGCTCACCTTCACACCGCAGCAGCCTCCATCAGTGTCACTCATTTCTCCACTTGTCCCCAGTGCACAAGCTTCCTCTTCCTTTCCGTCTCAAATGCTGCCCAAGTTTATAGCCACTGGCTACAATGCAAACATGCACAGAGAGCAGTATTATGGTAGAGAACAGAGGCGCCAAAAGGATAAAAACAATATTTAAAAGTTTTAAAATTATTGCTTAGGAGGCAGTGGTGGACTCACCTCCCACAAGCAGACACAACAACTGTGTATTCACAAAAGGGACATTTATTGGTATACTCCAAATAAGGTTGCAACGCGTTTCGCAGGTCAAACCCGCTTCATCAGGCAATTACAGGAAGGAGCACACAACTGGGGGTAAGAGGCAACACATTTGTACAAATCCTGAACAGACTGCATATCAATAAACATAAATATTTGTATGATGGAATTCACTGGTGTGATTTAAATTAACGGGAAGAGGTGGCTAATTATTGTATTTTGGGGGTAGAGGGGGGGGGCGGGGAGAGGGGGGGGGAAAGAGGACGGAGGGCCGGGGGGGAAATGGGGAAAGAATTGGAGATGGGAAATGGGAGGGGGGGGGGGAAGAGGGGGGAAGGGGGAAGGGGAAGAAGGGTGGGGGGGGGGGGTTGTTTTAGGGGGAAGAAAGATGGTGGTAATTTTAAGTATTACATCATAGCATTAATATTCATAAACATAATCAAACGTTAATCTCAAGCATGTGGCGAGATACTTTCATAACATACAGTAAACAGTATCATAATTCATATATATATATATTTTTTACCCATACATATGTGTATTGGGAGCGGTTAGCCTATATGAAATAGTGCAAAGGAGTTCAGGGCTGGCAATAGTACATTGGGTATTTAAGAAAGACATGCAGAGTAATTTATAGAAGACACATAATGAACAAGCATCAAACAAGATTCACTTACCAGCAGTATGTCCAGATAGCACCTGGCGCCTCAGTGGCCAAGTAGTACTGAACTGCTGTTTATATAGTGTTGAACTCCTCCCCTTAGCTAATTGGAATGTGGGGCGGGCACTTAGTTACGTCAGACATCTCAGACTACAACACACAATCAGGTTTACTCACTAACAAATTTCTGGCACGAAAATACCCCAAAAAGCTTATCAAGGATGCGAAATTTAAAGCCAAAACAACTCCATCGCACAACCCAACTCAGCTCCTCACTAAGCCACTTAGCGTGGACTGCCCCCGATTCATCACACGATACAATGCCCAACACCCACAGATCCGGTCAATTCTAACGAATAGGTGGGATATTCTACTACAAGACCCTTATCTGCGACAATCTATCCCACAAAAACCTCAAATCACTTTTAGAAGAGCCCCCAACTTGCGCAACTTACTAGCACCCAGCAAACTTCGTACACAAATATCCAACTCAATTCCAAACGTTGCACACTCCCCGGGCTGTTTTCCATGCAATAATACTAGATGCAAAGCTTGCCCATTTATCAATATCACCACCTCATTCTGCTCCAATGCCACCAAAACAAACTATCCAATTAAACACCCGATTACCTGTACTTCAAGATATATCATATAAGTGATCTCCTGCCCGTGTCACCTCCAGTACGTGGGCCGTACCACACAACCGGCACGCAGCCGAATTGGACAACACAAAAGAAACATACTGAAAAACTTTCCCCTTCACAGCGTCTCGAGACACTTCGGCACTCACCATCACAATGACCCCACTTTATTCCGTATAACACTTATAGAATCCATTAACCCACAACAGCACAATGCTTTTGAAATACTGAAAGCGAGAGAAATGTTCTGGATACAAATACTGAGGACTCTCATTCCGGAGGGACTCAACGAACAACTAGAAAAAATTCACTGATCATAACATTCCAATATTATTTTAACTTAGTCGCCTCTTTTATCGGTCTGTGTTATAAGTTCGAGTTTTTATTATCTTTTTTTATTTTATTTACTATTATATTCCTCTTGGGTTTTTAGCTCATTTTTATAATTGTTTTTGAGCGTATTTATGTTAAGAACGTTATGCTTAGTATTCCAACGTGATCATGTTTTTATCCATACTCTATGTCTTAGTTGGCTAGTCGGAACCTTTTATATTTTTTTATTTGTATTATCAATTTTACTCATTTTTACATGTATATGCGTTTACATTGATAGAGAGTACTGTTGCAATGCAGAGCAAATCGTATGACAATAATTGCATATAATTGTACAGCCACAATGGTATATACTGTCAGATCAAGTAACCTGAAATGTATTAATATTAAATAGTGGTTCTCTTATTTTGAGCAATGGTTCCGCATTCCAACACGTTCAAATATACGCCACATTCCCATTCCATGCCACCGTACGCATGGCAGCATGCTAGTACGCATGCGCCCCTTTTTCATCGCGCATTGACAATATGCAATCCATATACGCCATTACGCGTCAAAATACGCATGTACGCATACGTAATCCTTGACCGCCATTAATAATAATCCATAATCCAAACATTTGCATAGCGCTTTTTTCCCGTCAGACTCAAAGCACTCAAGAGCTGCAGCCACAGGGACGCGCTCGAGAGGCCACCCTGCATTGTTGGGGAGTCTTGCCTTGAATTCCTTATTGGATGGGTACTTGACTTGGCCGGGATTTGAACCCTGGTCTCCCATGTCAAAGGCAGCACCCTTAGCCAGTACACTATCCAGCCACTGCCAATACGCATCAAAATACGCATGTACACATGCGTAATGACGTAACTAAGTGCCCGCCCCACATTCCAATTAGCTAAGGGGAGGAGTTCAACACTATATAAACAGCAGTTCAGTACTACTTGGCCACTGAGGCGCCAGGTGCTATCTGGACATACTGCTGGTAAGTGAATCTTGTTTGATGCTTGTTCATTATGTGTCTTCTATAAATTACTCTGCATGTCTTTCTTAAATACCCAATGTACTATTGCCAGCCCTGAACTCCTTTGCACTATTTCATATAGGCTAACCGCTCCCAATACACATATGTATGGGTAAAAAATATATATATATGAATTATGATACTGTTTACTGTATGTTATGAAAGTATCTCGCCACATGCTTGAGATTAACGTTTGATTATGTTTATGAATATTAATGCTATGATGTAATACTTAAAATTACCACCATCTTTCTTCGCCCTAAAACAACCCCCCCCCCCACCCTTCTTCCCCTTCCCCCTTCCCCCCTCTTCCCCCCCCCCCCTCCCATTTCCCATCTCCAATTCTTTCCCCATTTCCCCCCCGGCCCTCCGTCCTCTTTCCCCCCCCCTCTCCCCGCCCCCCCCTCCACCCCCAAAATACAATAATTAGCCACCTCTTCCCGTTAATTTAAATCACACCAGTGAATTCCATCATACAAATATTTATGTTTATTGATATGCAGTCTGTTCAGGATTTGTACAAATGTGTTGCCTCTTACCCCCAGTTGTGTGCTCCTTCCTGTAATTGCCTGATGAAGCGGGTTTGACCTGCGAAACGCGTTGCAACCTTATTTGGAGTATACCAATAAATGTCCCTTTTGTGAATACACAGTTGTTGTGTCTGCTTGTGGGAGGTGAGTCCACCACTGCCTCCTAAGCAATAATTTTAAAACTTTTAAATATTGTTTTTATCCTTTTGGCGCCTCTGTTCTCTACCATAATACTGATTGTATCCACCTTTGGTGGAGGGGGATACCCCTTCTTGTTTTTCAAGCCTACAGAGAGCGACTTCTTATTCCTGAGTGAGGACAGGCTAATCTCCTCACCTGCCTACACAGTGGTTGCCTGGAGGTAACCCTGGTTTGTGAGTATACAATTCATACTCTTTCTAATTATCCAATTACCTTGACATACTACACCATATCGGGCTCTCGGTTCTCTCTTCTTCATATATGCACAGAGAGCAAGGTGACTGATGCACAGGCGGCTAACAGCAGAGTACCGCGGTCAGGCGTTAGCCTGATCTCCCTCCATTGCAGCATTTGCATGCTTGCAAATGCATGCTGCACCAGTTTAGCCTGCTGCTTTGGTGCCCTTGCTCCTGTGGTGCCCTAGGCCATGGCCTAGGTGGCCTTGACCTAAATCCGTCCCTGCGTGAGGGCACGTCATCGTCGTGGAAGAGTCTAGTACTGAACAATGTGAATGCAAACTGTTTTGGAAGCTAAAATCCTCCATTTGATGCATCTGTTTGGAATGCAAGTTGTGTAATCTGCCCATTTTGGGCTCTGCACATCTATGCAGCTGGTCAACCCGGGTGCAGCCTGCATTTGAAAGCTCTGCTATTTTCTCCTGTTGTAATTTTTTAATCCGCAAATTTTCAAACTAAGCCTGCATTATTTCCTTCAGGTGATTAACAGCGTCCCTAGAAGAAATTCGCAAGATGAAAACGTGAATGCGACGCTTGCTTGAGCTGAAACAGACCCTAATTGACTCCACATTCTGTAAATCATCCTCTAAGCCTTCTCGTAATTTAGAGTTTCATATTCCGAAAATCACTTACCACATTCGGCGAAATAAAATAAGCGCAAATTGCAACTGAGTGTTTGAATCAGCCATAATTGTGTCTGAAGAACTTGAAACAAGTCCTTGGGAAAGAAAAAAATAAAATAAAAACGATACGAGTTTCCTCAAACAGTATTTCAGTTGGAATAACAAGGTGAGTCGAGTTGCAAAGCTTATCAAGCGTTCTTAGACTTGAGAGCTTCATATGCTGAGCTTGTTAAATCAACGCCATACAGAGTGTAAGGTTGTTTGGACTTGACAGTCTAGAACTGGTACGAGCCTGCATTTCCATAGGAGGAAACTAATTGCTCCAGGGCCCCTGAGCACTGTGCTGCAGTTAGAATCGACACTCTTTCTCTTACTCTGTTAAACAAAGCAGACAAAATGACCCTTTGAACTTTGCTTCAGTAAAGCCTTATCTCAACCTGTCTCTCACTGTTTCTAGTAAAGTGTACCAGAGGCAACATGTGACATGATGAGATAAACGTGTATGAAGAGTGCAAACCATATTAATAACCAGACTGTTTTGTTTTATATTGCTGCCTGAAAGAGTTAATTTTTAGGCATGGAAGTGACAGCTTCTGTCTTGTCAGTACAGTTGTCAGGAATATAGGAAACATACAAGTTTTCTTGGCAGAACACAACTTCTGAGAGCATTGGGAGATAGAAAAAGGCAAATAGTTTATGTATTTTCATTTAGGGACACTTAAAGAGACTTTGAAGTCTCTTAAAAATCCTTTTTTTAATCGCAAAATATTGTTTAATATATTAACCCTAACTAAACTGCCGATGTACACCATCTAAATCCCCCCTAACTCGCCGGGGGGCAATCCGGGCAGCGCTTCCATGAGAGGCAGAGCCATGAGCCGCAGCTCTGCTTCTCAGTAGAGTTGGGCCGAACGGTTCGCCTGCGAACGGTTCCATGCGAACTTCCGTGGTTCGCGTTCGCGTCCCGCAGGCGAACCTTTGCGGAAGTTCGGTTCGCCCCATAATGCACATGGAGGGTCAACTTTGACCCTCTACATCACAGTCAGCAGGCCCAGTGTAGCCAATTAGGCTACACTAGCCCCTGGAGCCCCACCCCCCCTTATATAAGGCAGGCAGCGGCGGCCATTACGGTCACTCGTGTGCTGCCTGCGTTAGTGAGAGTAGGGCGAGCTGCTGCAGACTGTCTCTCAGGGAAAGATTAGTTAGGCTTAACTTGTTCCTGTCTGGCTGCATACCTGTTCTGTGAACCCACCACTGCATACCTGTGCTGTGAACCCACCACTGCATACCTGTGCTGTGAACCCACCACTGCATACCTGTGCTGTGAACCCACCACTGCATACCTGTGCTGTGAACCCACCACTGCATACCTGTGCTGTGAACCCACCACTGCATACCTGTTCAGTGAACCTGCCACTGCATACCTGTTCTGTTCAGTGGACCCGCCACTGTATACCTGTTCATTGAACCCACCACTGCATACCTGTGCTGTGAACCCACCACTGCACACCTGTTCTGTGAACCCACCACTGCATACCTGTTCAGTGAACCCGCCACTGCATACCTGTTCTGTTCAGTGGACCCGCCACTGTATACCTGTTCAGTGAACCCGCCACTGCATACCTGTTCTGTTCAGTGGACCCGCCACTGTATACCTGTTCAGTGAACCCGCCACTGCATACCTGTTGTGTTCAGTGAACCTGCCACTGCATACCTGTTCTGTGAACCCGCCACTGTATACCTGTTCTGTTTAGTGAACCCACCACTGTATACCTGTTCTGTTTAGTGAACCCGCCACTGCATACCTGTTCTGTTCAGTGGACCCGCCACTGTATACCTGTTCAGTGAACCCGCCACTGCATACCTGTTGTGTTCAGTGAACCTGCCACTGCATACCTGTTCTGTGAACCCGCCACTGTATACCTGTTCTGTTTAGTGAACCCGCCACTGTATACCTGTTCTGTTTAGTGAACCAGCCACTGCATACCTGTTCTGTTCAGTGGACCCGCTGCTGCCCACCCCAAGACTAAGTCAGTCCCCGCACACACAGCATCTCTGCCTGCACGCCGTGTGACTGGCTGCCTGGCCTGCCCCAAGAAGACTAAGTCGCTCCCAGTCCCTCCACACAGCATGTCTGCCTGCAGGCCGCTTGACTACCTTCTCCGCCACCACCAACAGGGTCCGGGACTCCAGGCGGATTGCTGAATTTTTTAGGCCGCTGCTAGCAGCGGCCGCTGTAATAATTTTTCTGGTGCGTGTACATGACTGCCTAATTTTTCTGGCTGCACTGCGGGCAGCTGCAACAACAAAAGAAAAGGCATGTACATGCGCCCATTCCTCTTCGTGATCATTACCTTGCCGTGGTGAAGGGGCTTGCGTATCACAATGAAGCAATGACCGGCGCCTAGATGAGTGTCTCGGGGGGCACACCCACGATAATAAGGTCGTTGCCTCATTGTGGTCAGACCAAATTTGATCAGCTGGACAGTCACTGTTCTGTCATTCAGCTACATCAGCCAGGCGACCATATGGGCTGTAAAGCCACCAAAACCTGCACTCTCGCCATGGTGCGCACCAGTCCAGCACGGCCGTCACTACACAAACAGCTGTTTGCGCTGCGTTACATGGTGAGTTTGGTGTGTCAGTGTGAAGCAGTACCTTAAAGGGGCACTATGGTGAAAAATTGTAAAATTTAAAATATGTGCAAACATAAACAAATAAGAAGTACATTTTTTCCAAAGTAAAATGAGCCATAAATTACTTTTCTCCTATGTTCCTGTCATGTACAGTAGGTAGTAGAAATCTGACAGAAGTGACAGGTTTTGGGCTAGTCCATCTTTTCATAGGGGATTCTCAGCAAGGCTTTTATTCTTTATAAAGATATTACCTAAAAAGGATTTATACAAAGATGCTGGCCAGCTTCCCTGCTTGCTACACAGTTTTTTGGCAGTTGGACAGAGCAACTGCCATTCACTAAGTGCTTTTGAAAATAATTAAATCCCTGAGAATCCCCTATGAAGAGATAGACTAGTCCAAAATCTGTCGCTTCTGCCAGATTTCTACAACCTACTGTAAGTGACAGCAACATAGGAGAAACATAATTTATGGCTCATTTTACTCTGGAAAAAATGTAATTCTTATTTGTATATGTTTGCACATATTTTAAATTTTACAATTTTTCGCCATAGTGCCCCTTTAATTACACTACCTGATTGATGTATACACATGCAAGATGTTTGAAAGCACTTTAGGCCTGTCATTTAGCATTCAATGTGATTTCTGCCCTTAAAATGCTGCTTTGCGTCAAATGCAGATTTTTCCCAGGGACTTTTGGCATGTATCCCACTCTGCCATGCCCCCCTCCAGGTGTTAGACCCCTTGAAACATCTTTTCCATCACTTTTGTGGCCAGCATAATTATTTTTTTTTTCAAAGTTCGCATCCCCATTGAAGTCTATTGCGGTTCGCGAACTTTAACGCGAACCGAACCTTCCGCGGAAGTTCGCGAACCAGGTTTGCGAACCTAAAATCGGAGGTTCGGCCCAACTCTACTTCTCAGCGTGTCTGTCAGCCCGGATCGCCACCTCTCCTCCGCCCCTCTCAGTCTTCCTTCACTGAGAGGGGCGGGGGAGAGGCAGAGATACTCGCCGACAGATGCGTGTAGAGGCGGAGCTGTGGCTCATAGCTCTGCCTCACACGGAAGCGCACAGGGCAGCAAAATCCACGACCAAGAAGTTGTGGATTTTGCAGGGGAGAGGGAGGGCGAGTTTGGGGGGATTTAGATAGTGTACAGCGGCGGGGATGCGGCGGTTTAGTTAGAGCTAATATGTTAAACAATATTTTGTGATACAAAAAAGGATTTTTAAGAGACTTCAGCGTCTCTTTAATAGGCTGCCACTGAGCAGAGACAACAAAACATTCAATCTATTGTGTAAATGTTTAAATATAAAAGTAAAACCATAGGATATCTAAAAAAAAACATTTTTACTCGTAGGAGGATAAATACAATTGTTTATCTCATCATTTCAGGTTCACTTTAAGCTTTGATTTGTTTTTGACAAAACAATGCTGACTTGGACAAACTATACACAAGC